>NW_027258013.1:0-57500 GCF_045791955.1 Oncorhynchus clarkii lewisi
GATTCTTGTTTGTATAAAATAGACGGAGTCTATTCAATAATAGATAAAATAATTTATTCTCGGAGCGCACTGCCACGTTACCACGAGCAACAGTTTATATACAATAACATGACGTCATTTCATTGCTTCTAGAATGAATCTCCTCCTCTCGACCGAGACAAAGGAACTTTAAAAGTTCATTCTGAGTTCATTCTGACCCACTAGCACATACACAGGACACACAACACAACTGAGTTCATTCTGACCCACTAGCACATACACAGGACACACAACACAACTGAGTTCATTCTGACCCACTAGCACACACACAGGACACACAACACAACTGAGTTCATTCTGACCCACTAGCACATACACAGGACACACAACACAACTGAGTTCATTCTGACCCACTAGCACATACACAGGACACACAACACAACTGAGTTCATTCTGACCCACTAGCACACACACAGGACACACAACACAACTGAGTTCATTCTGACCCACTAGCACACACACAGGACACACAACATAACTGAGTTCATTCTGACCCACTAGCACATACACAGGACACACAACACAACTGAGTTCATTCTGACCCACTAGCACACACACAGGACACACAACACAACTGAGTTCATTCTGACCCACTAGCACACACACAGGACACACAACACAACTGAGTTCATTCTGACCCACTAGCACACACACAGGACACACAACACAACTGAGTTCATTCTGACCCACTAGCACATACACAGGACACACAACACAACTGAGTTCATTCTGACCCACTAGCACACACACAGGACACACAACACAACTGAGTTCATTCTGACCCACTAGCACATACACAGGACACACAACACAACTGAGTTCATTCTGACCCACTAGCACACACACAGGACACACAACACAACTGAATTAACTCTTGACCCCTCACCATTATCGATCACCACTCAGCTGACAGTTCTAGTTAACAGAAAACCTAGGAATGCACTCACTGCCTTATCTAAAACACCTCAGAGCTCAGTTTCATCGGTTCAACCATAGTCTAAAGACCTTTTCTGCTTACTTAAAAACCCTCACTCCTAATCTCCTCCAACCTGGCTGGTATTTATTTAAATGTAATTACCCCCTGTTTCAGGCTCCACAATCCCTTCTTATGAACTCATATTGTTCATCAGATATAATAAAACAGAGTATAAGTTTACTTAGCTACAGTTCTATTTAAAATTAGGATATTGTTTATTCATTTATTCATAATATTCCTAACACCCTCTCTACCTCTACCCTTCTCTCTCTCTCTACCCCCACCCATCTCTCCCTCTCTACCCCCTCCCTCTCTCCCCTAACCCCCCTCCCTCTCTCCCCCAACCTCCCTCCCTCTCTACCCCCATCCATCTCTCCCGCTCTCCCCCCTCCCTCTCTACCCCCACCCATCTCTCCCTCTCTCCCCCCTCCCTCTCTCCCCCAACCTCCCTCCCTCTCTACCCCCATCCATCTCTCCCGCTCTCCCCCCTCCCTCTCTCCCCCAACCTCCCTCCCTCTCTACCCCCATCCATCTCTCCCGCTCTCCCCCCTCCCTCTCTCCCCCAGGTATCACTGTGTTGCTGTCTCTGACTGTCTTCATGTTGCTGGTAGCAGAAATCATGCCGGCTACGTCAGACTCTGTTCCTCTCATCGGTAAAGTATTGATCCTCTATTGACTCATCAGTGATTTATTAAGGTTTGCAGAAGCACTATTGTATTTTACATGATTACGCTCATACAAGTTGTGAATTGATTGGTGGTTCAATATCATCACTAGATACCAAGCTAAATCATGAAACCAATTCAAACTCATGTGTTCCTTCTTTAGGCCTGTTTGCTATGCCCATATTTCTTGCAGTGGAGGCTGGTGAAGGGAGGATGACTCATAACAATGGCAGAACTGGAGTGAATGGAACAGTATCAAACAGGTGTTTTGGATCCCATTCCATTCCACTCCTCCCCAGACGTTGTTATGAGCTGTCCTCCCCTCAGCAGCCTCCACTGCTTTCTTGGAAAGTTGACCACACACAGTGAAGTATAGAATAGCCAGTCATAAACCCAGTGAAAAACCCCACGACCAAACATCTAACTAATAGGGTTTCCACACGACACACCTCATTCTTATCACAGCACTGAGGTCTTCTGTTTTCCCTTCTAGCAGCCAATGTTTACCTCAGGCTTTAATCAGCTAGACAGGAGAGGTGTAGAAGGAACTGCGTGACTGCTTCCCAAATGGCTCCCTATTCCCTATTTAGTGCACTACTGGTCAAAAGTAGTGCACCATGTAGGGAATAGGGTGCCAGTACATGATTGATGGAAGGAATCAATAGCCAGGAAAGAGAGGAGACGTTGATAGAATGAAGAGCTCAGAGGGCTGACAGGGTGTTAGGGATGTTACCACCTCAGGCAGACAGGTGGTTACTGTTCTCATCTCCTGCTAAAATGCCTCTCTCTCTTAATCTCTCTCTCTCTTAATCTCTCTCTCTCTTAATCTCTCTCTCTCTTAATCTATCTCTCTCTCTTAATCTCTCTCTCTATCTCTCTCTCTCTCTTTATCCTTCTTTTTCCCTATTTCTACCTCTCTTTGTCTTTCTCTCTCTCCTCTTTCCATCTCATTCTCTCTCTCTCTCTCTCTCACCTTGTTCTATTCCTCTTGTTCTCTTTCTCTCTCTATCCTGAAGCAGGGGATAACCTGTTAATCACCTGTTTAAAATACCTCTCTCTTTTCTAACTTTCCTCATCCATCTCTTTCTAGTGTTCTATCATCTATATCTCTATGTTCCTGCCCAGTACTTTCCAGTGTTCTATCATCTAGATCTCTATGTTCCTGCCCAGTATTCTATAATCTATATCTCTGTTTCTGCCCAGTACTTTCCAGTATTCTATTATTTATATTTCTATGTGTTCCAGCCCACTACAATGATTTCTAATATTGATATCTATAATCTAAATGTCTGTTGTTGCAGGCCAGTATTTTTCCTTCGCCATGATGATCGTGGGTCTCTCTCTCGTCGTCACGGTTCTCGTTCTACAGTTCCACCATCACGACCCTCACGGGGTAAAGATGCCTAAATGGGTAGGTAACCACGGTTACATTACATTTTCCCGTTAACCTCTTTGTGTCATGTCCTCTTTAACTGACACCTTCAGTCGTAGACTAGTTCCGGTTCATGTCTGCCGTGGAAAATACATTGCAGTTGTCTTAGTGGTCCTTGCCTCTGGTTGTGATTGAGTAGAGGAGTTGTAGATGTCGTAGAGCAGTTCAAGCTAAGTTTGTTTGTCATTCGTGTGACTTCACCAACTCTGATCCTGTAGTTCCACAGTGTGCACAAGGAGATGGTGTCCACAACACCTTAGACTAATCTTAGAGTGTCTTCAGTTCCTCCCCAAAGTGGGAGTTGTCAGAGGAAGGGGAGGAGTGATAATGTAAGAGCAACAACACAGTCAAATCCTGTCAAATCCAGAAAACCACAAATACATGTTACCCCAGGACACGTCACAAGAATGAAAGAGTAACACAAGTACCAGATCACGCCAAGTTCTTCGCTAGACAGCTCATTGCTCATTGACTAGGCCGATGTCATCTCATCTCACATCTTAAAGTGTCAGTCCACTTCCATCCAATATTCACACGATCCTGTAGAGCGTTGGAGCACAGAGTGGATGAAGCTCAAAGTCATAGAGACGGCTCATTGACTAGGCCGATGTCATCGTAACATATGTCACTTCCTGAAGTGTCACTTCTGCCCTGGCAGACAAACGGTGCCTGAGGGGATGACGAGCTCTCACAGACAGGCCAGACATGTTTTAAACATCAACCATCTCTCCAGCCCCGTAGAGCCTCTCTGTCTCATAGTCTGCCGGAGTACATCTGAAGACCTGGTCTACCTCTGAATATCCTTGTATATCTGAAGACCTGGTCAACTCTGAATATCCTTGTACATCTAAAGACCTGGTCTACCTCTGTATATCCTTGTACATCTGAAGACCTGGTCTACCTCTGAATATCCTTGTACATCTAAAGACCTGGTCTACCTCTGAATATCCTTGTACATCTAAAGACCTGGTCTACCTCTGTATATCCTTGTACATCTGAAGACCTGGTCTACCTCTGAATATCCTTGTATATCTGAAGACCTGGTCTACCTCTGAATATCCTTGTACATCTGAAGACCTGGTCTACCTCTGTATATCCTTGTATATCTGAAGACCTGGTCAACTCTGAATATCCTTGTACATCTAAAGACCTGGTCTACCTCTGAATATCCTTGTATATCTGAAGACCTGGTCTACCTCTGAATATCCTTGTATATCTGAAGACCTGGTCTACCTCTGAATATCCTTGTATATCTGAAGACCTGGTCTACCTCTGAATATCCTTGTATATCTGAAGACCTGGTCTACCTCTGTATATCCTTGTATATCTGAAGACCTGGTCTACCTCTGAATATCCTTGTATATCTGAAGACCTGGTCTACCTCTGAATATCCTTGTATATCTGAAGACCTGATCTACCTCTGAATATCCTTGTATATCTGAAGACCTGGTCTACCTCTGAATATCCTTGTATATCTGAAGACCTGGTCTACCTCTGAATATCCTTGTACATCTGAAGACCTGGTCAACTCTGAATATACGTGTACATCTGAAGACCTGGTCAACTCTGAATATCCGTGTACATCTGTGCCTTAAAGTGTTATCTATGGCTGTTCTTTGTCAACAATGTAATGTGGCCATGACGTATGTGTTTATTGCTTTTTTACCGTAAATGTAAAAAGAAAAGGCAAAATGTTTAATATCAGTACAAACTGTCCCTTTTTGGGAGCTGCCACCTTTCTCTGTCTTCACCTTTCTCTCCTCTCCCCCTTTTTCTCCATCTCTCCTCCCACACTCTCTCTCTCTCCTCCCACTCTCTCTCTCTCTCTCCTCCCACTCTCTCTCTCTCTCTCCTCCCTCTCTCTCTCTCTCTCTCTCCTCCCACTCTGTCTTTCTCCTCCCACTCTTTCTCTCTCTCTCCTCCCTCTCTCTCTCCTCCCTCTCTCTCTCCTCCCACTCTGTCTCTCTCCTCCCACTCTCTCTCTCTCTCCTCCCTCTCGCTCTCTCTCTCCTCCCACTCTGTCTCTATCCTCCCACTCTCTCTCTCTCTCTCCTCCCTCTCTCTCTCCTCCCACTCTGTCTCTCTCCTCCCACTCTCTCTCTCTCTCCTCCCCCTCTCTCTCTCTCTCTCTCTCTCTCTCTCTCCTCCCACTCTGTCTCTATCCTCCCACTCTCTCTCTCTCTCTCCTCCCACTCTGTCTCTCTCTCTCTCCTCCCACTCTCTCTCTCCTCTCACTCTTTCTCTCTCTCCCCTTCCACTCTCTCTCTCTCTCTCTCCTCTCTCTCTCTCTCCTCCCACTCTCTCTCTATCTCTCTCTCTCTCTCCTCCCACTCTCTCTCTACTCCCACTCTTTCTCTCTCTCCTCCCTCTCTCTCTCTCTCTCCTCCCCCCTGCCTCCACTACCTCTCTCTCTCTCTCTCTCCTCCCCCCTGCCTCCACTACCTCTCTAGATGCGAGTCATCCTCCTCAACTGGTGTGCCTGGTTCCTCCGCATGAAGAAGCCTGGTGAGGAACGCAAGACGACCACCAGCTCCACCGTCACCGCCAACACCAATACTACCCCCAGCTCTGCCACAGGAGGCTACAAGTACTCCCACCCTCCCCTTCACCACGCCAGCACCAGCTCCATCCAGATGGGCTCCATCCCTGGGGGACAGCCCTCCAATACCTCAACCACCAACGGCAACATGAACCTGTACTTCGGCTACCACTCTGTGGGTATGGGAGGGATGGGATCCTTAGGAGGGTCTCATGATAACCCCTGCTGCCCGCCTAGCAGTGACTCTTCAGGGGTTGGGGTCTTCAGTGGAGGGGCTGGGGGTGGTAGTCAGACCACGGGGACAGGCGGAACGTGTTCCCCCAACGAGGCGCTACTCTCTGACCGGGACGCGGGGATCCTCCGGAGGTTGACGGTGGACCAGATCCCGGAGATCGGGCGGATCCTGGAGGAAGTTCATTTCATCGCCCAGAGGTTCAGGGAGCAGGACGAGGGAGAGGCGGTCTGCAGCGAGTGGAAGTTTGCGGCGGCAGTCGTGGATCGTCTTTGTCTTGTGGCGTTCACCATCTTCTCCATCATCGGCACGTTCACCATCCTCATGTCGGCGCCCAACTTCCTAGAGGCTGTGACCAAGGATTACCTCACATAATGTGGCTTTTATCTCGGCTGGCTAATTGGGCTAACGCTAATGAACACTGTAGCTAATTGGGCTAACGCTAATGAACACTGTAGCTAATTGGGCTAACGCTAATGAACACTGTAGCTAATTGGCTAACGCTAACTAGCGCTTTAGCTATAATACTAAACAATATAAACTGTAGCTAACCGCCTCTACTCTGTGAAGCCACTGTGGGAGCCACCTCCCACAGTTTTGAGATAAAATAATCTCTAAAGTTATGACTATTTATGACACCAGTACTTGGAACACCAATGTCTATATTTTGATAATGGGTGTGGATTATTATGGTGATATACAGTATATCTTCCATGTGGGTGTGTTTACTGTCAACATGGCTTCCGTAGCTGTAGTCGGTGCTTACCACTCGTTCAGTAACAGTACTGTCAACATGGCTTCTGTAACTTTAGTCGATGCTTACCACTCGTTCAGTAACAGTACTGTCAACATGGCTTCTGTAGCTGTAGTCGATGCTTACCACTCGTTCAGTAACAGTACTGTCAACATGGCTTCTGTAGCTCTAGTCGATGCTTACCACTCGTTCAGTAACGTTACTGTCAACATGGCTTCTGTAGCTGTAGTCGATGCTTACCACTCGTTCAGTAACAGTACTGTCAACATGGCTTCTGTAGCTCTAGTCGATGCTTACCACTCGTTCAGTAACGTTACTGTCAACATGGCTTCTGTAGCTGTAGTCGATGCTTACCACTCGTTCAGTAACAGTACTGTCAACATGGCTTCTGTAGCTCTAGTCGATGCTTACCACTCGTTCATTAACGTTACTGTCAACATGGCTTCCGTAGCTCTAGTCGATGCTTACCACTCGTTCAGTAACAGTACTGTCAACATGGCTTCCGTAGCTGTAGTCGATGCTTACCACTCGTTCAGTAACAGTACTGTCAACATGGCTTCTGTAGCTGTAGTCGATGCTTACCACTCGTTCAGTAACAGTACTGTCAACATGGCTTCTGTAGCTCTAGTCGATGCTTACCACTCATTCAGTAACAGTACTGTCAACATGGCTTCCGTAGCTCTAGTCGATGCTTACCACTCGTTCAGTAACGTTACTGTCAACATGGCTTCTGTAGCTGTAGTCGATGCTTACCACTCGTTCAGTAACAGTACTGTCAACATGGCTTCCGTAGCTCTAGTCGATGCTTACCACTCGTTCAGTAACAGTACTGTCAACATGGCTTCCGTAGCTCTAGTCGATGCTTACCACTCGTTCAGTAACGTTACTGTCAACATGGCTTCCGTAGCTGTAGTCGATGCTTACCACTCGGTCAGTAACAGTACTGTCAACATGGCTTCCGTAACTCTAGTCGATGCTTACCACTCGTTCAGTAACGTTACTGTCAACATGGCTTCTGTAGCTGTAGTCGATGCTTACCACTCGGTCAGTAACAGTACTGTCAACATGGCTTCTGTAGCTGTAGTCGATGCTTACCACTCGTTCAGTAACAGTACTGTCAACATGGCTTCTGTAGCTCTAGTCGATGCTTACCACTCGTTCAGTAACAGTACTGTCAACATGGCTTCCGTAACTCTAGTCGATGCTTACCACTCGTTCAGTAACGTTACTGTCAACATGGCTTCTGTAGCTGTAGTCGATGCTTACCACTCGTTCAGTAACAGTACTGTCAACATGGCTTCTGTAGCTGTAGTCGATGCTTACCACTCGTTCAGTAACAGTACTGTCAACATGGCTTCCGTAGCTCTAGTCGATGCTTACCACTCGTTCAGTAACAGTACTGTCAACATGGCTTCTGTAGCTGTAGTCGATGCTTACCACTCGTTCAGTAACAGTACTGTCAACATGGCTTCCGTAGCTGTAGTCGATGCTTACCACTCGTTCAGTAACAGTACTGTCAACATGGCTTCCGTAGCTGTAGTCGATGCTTACCACTCGTTCAGTAACAGTACTGTCAACATGGCTTCCGTAGCTGTAGTCGATGCTTACCACTCATTCAGTAACGGTACCTCAGTATATAGTCGGTGAGGCTTTAGTTCTTGAACAGTGTGTGAATTCACTGACACACTGTTATCCCTTTCCCTAGCCTCTTGTATAGATGACCTCATCGTATAGATGACCTCATCGACGTTCCTCTTCCCCTCTTCTTTCTCTCCCTTTTTATTGTTTTCCTTTCTTTCCACATATTTTCACTCTTTACCACCTCACCCGGTTTCACTTCTGCCCCTCTTTCACTGTTCATCTTTCCATGAATCTGTCCCCGACCCCTCCTTTCTCCCTCTGTTCCCCAGACCATCAGCCAGATCTTTCTCTACTTTCTCCTTTCACTCTTGACACTTTTCTCCCTCTCTCCCCATCCCTCCTGTCCCTCTGTCCCCAACCCCTCCTGTCCCTCTGTCCCCCATCCCTCCTCTCCCTCTGTCCCCCACCCCTCCTGTCCCTCTGTCCCCCATCGCTCCTCTCCCTCTGTCCCCCACCCCTCCTGTCCCTCTGTCCCCCATCCCTCCTCTCCCTCTGTCCCCAACCCCTCCTGTCCCTCTGTCCCCCATCCCTCCTCTCCCTCTGTCCCCCACCCCTCCTGTCCCTCTGTCCCCCATCCCTCCTCTCCCTCTGTCCCCCACCCCTCCTGACCCTCTGTCCCCCACCCCTCCTCTCCCTCTGTCCCCCACCCCTACTCTCCCTCTGTCCCCCACCCCTCCTGTCCCTCTGTCCCCATCCCTCCTGTCCCAATGCTTTTTCCCTCATCAATCTACACACAATACCCCATAATGACAAAGCAAAAACAGTTTTTTTTTATAAAATAAAATGGATATCACATTTACATAAGTGTTCAGACCCTTTACTCAGTACTTTGTTGAAGCTTGGCACACCTGTATTTGGGGAGTTTCTCCCATTCTTCTCTGCAGATCCTCTCTAGCTCTGTCAGATTGGATGGGGAGCGTCACTGCACAGCTATTTTCAGATCTCTCCAGAGATGTTTGATCGGGTTCTAGTCTGGCTCTGGCTAGGCCACTCCTGTGTCGTCTTGGCTTTATCCGCAGGGTCGTTGTCCTGTTGAAAGGTGAACCTTCGCCCAAGTCTGAGGTCCTGAGCGCTCTGGAGCAGGTTTTCATCAAGGATCTCTCTCTGTACTTTGCGCCGTTCATCGTTCCCTCGATCCTGACTAGTCTCCCTGCCACTGAAAAACATCCCCACAGCATGATGCTGCCACCACCATGCTTCACCGTAGGGATTGTACCAGGTTTCCTCCAAACGTGAGGCTTGGCATTCAGGCCAAGGAGTTACATTTTTGGTTCATCAGACCAGATAATCTTGTTTCTCATGGTCTGAGAGTCTTTAGGTGCCTTTTGGCAAACTCCAAGCAGGCTGTCATATGCCTTTTACTGAGGAGTGGCTTCTGTCTGGCCACACCATAAAGGCCTGATTGGTGGAGTGCTGCAGAGATGGTTGTCCTACTGGAAGGTTCTCCCGTCTCCACAGAGGAACTCTCAAAGCTCTCTCAGAGTGACCATCGGGTTCTTGGTCACCTACCTGACCAAGGCCCTTCTCCCCCAATTGCTCAGTTTGGCCAGGCGGCCAGCTCTAGGAAGAGCCTTGGTAGTTCCAAACGTCTTCAATTTAAGAATGATGGAGGCCCCTGTGTTCTTGGGGAACTTCAATGCTGCAAAAATGTTTTGGTACCCTTTCCCAGATCTGTGCCTCGACACAATCCTGTCTCGGAGCTTTACGGACAATTCCTTCGACCTCATGGCTTGGTTTTTGCTCTGACATGCACTGTGAACTGTGGGACCTTATATAGACAGGTGTGTGCCTTTCCAAATCATGTCCAATCAATTGAATTTACCACAGGTGGAATCCAATCAATTTGTAGAAACATCTCAAACATTTCAATGATGGTCATTGGAAACAGGAAGCACCTGAGCTCAATTTCAAGTCTCATTGAGAAGGGTCTGAATACTTATGTAAATAAGGCATTTCTTTTTTTTAATACATTTGCAAAAAAATCTAAAAAACTGTTTTTGTTTTGTTATTATGGGGTGTTGTGTGTTGATTGATGAGGAAAATGTTTTACTTCATTTATTTCAGAATAAGGCTGTAACGTAGCAAAATGTGGAAAAAGTCCAGGGGTCTGAATACTTATCGAATGCACCGTATAAGAAGTAACAGTTGTTCAGATTACATTTCACTGTGATTCCATTACAGCTCCGCTTCTCCTCCCCAGAAACCTTATTAAACGGTATCTAGCTAGAACCGCATACCGTCACTGCAGATCAGATAGGAGAATCGATGGACCCATTAACTCTCTGGTTTTCCTCTACAACCTCTCTCTCTCTAGTGGCACAGCTCTATGTTATCTGTGATGAATATGATACTCTTCGCTACCTGAGCCACTTTCCTTCAGCAGGTCAGCGTTATATTTTTGAAGCAGTATGTTTACCCGTTAGATTTGTAGCTCGTTGTCATCAATACCAGGGTATATCTAAATCTTCATGGATGTTTTTTTCAAGTAAAACTCAACACACAAAAAAAAACAAGATTAAGGGATAAAGTGACACTTAAAAAAGGTATTTTAAAATATATTTTCCTAAGAATCCCTGTGTGTTTTCCCACGGCGGATACAGACCTTTCGTAGTCCAGATTGTTTTAGTGTTGTGTTCTCTCATACTGTGTGAAATGAAACAGTCTTTCCTCATCTATCGTTAAGCAAAAGGACATGAAACCCGGATGACTGGGGGTATTATTGACAGAAAACCCGCTGATGTATACCACAATCTGTGTGTCACCTCGTCGCCGTGTCAACACAACTACAGTAAACTAACTCTCACTACTGTGATCCTCTTATCGTTAAACAGATGACATCAATCATTGAATTACAACGGTCTATTGTTCAATTGTCGTTCATGATGCTGACAGAACTCAGACTGGGCCCGCTGATTCGGACATGAGAAAAGAGGTCATTAAAACAAGACATTGGAGGAGGAAGAGGACTGGGGCTGGAGGTCCAAAGGTTTGTGGGGTCAGAGACGTCGCCTGATCCACCATCCTGACCACTGCTCTGTTTGGTCTCACCATACCCTGTAGAGAAACAGGATGTGATCTTGTAAGATCAGGGGCCCGTATCCACAAAACTCCTCAGAGTAGGAGTGCTGATCTAGGATCTGTCCATGCAACCTTATTCATTATGAATTAAAAAAGCCAAACTGAGCCTAGATCAGCACTTGTACTCTGAGACACTTTGGATATGGGCTCTGAGCCAATCAAAGACGAGGAATGCCCTAATGGGAAGACCACTGAGCTGTCGTCAGAGGTCATGTCTTTATCTGGCCAATAGTCTATCATGTTCCACATTCCCTCCCTGTGTGTGTAATCACGGTCATGCCTAGTATTGGACATACCATGCTTTGTCTTCTCCACTGTGTTAACTGATGAGTGTTTTTGCACAAAATGGCTAAAGAATATCACAAATGTTTTTGAAAATGATATCTAACTAAAATGGGACAAGTTTTGAGTTTCATACCTATGTTTGACAATATGATTAATCACATTTAAAAATAATAATAATCTTAAGTCACTCTGATGCCCCGTAGTTGGGTGTCAGCCATTTGTCACAATTGTCACGAGTGTGGTAATATCTTGTTTATGGGTGTGTCTGTGCCTCTGTGTGTGTAATGTCTCCTTAGAAACATGTACATGCATTACCAGTGTATATTATTATACAACAATAAAGAGAGAACTACGTTTTCTCCATAAGGGTTAAATCATTCAGGGCCAGGTAAATTCAGGTAAAAACCCTCGTCCCTATAGTTCTAACACAGTTCATCCAGAATCTGTCTCTGTTGCGGTGTCAGTTTACGGGGATATAATACCAATTCACTACCGGGAACTAGGGCCCAGAGTTTTCCCTGAACCTAACCTGGGAAAAACGTCCAGCTCTACGTTATGGCCCTCGATCCGTCTCTGTCTGTCTGCTGTCAGCTTCCAGATGGGGATGTGACCGGGACGTCATCAACTCATGGCCCTGGTGCAAATGGTCTTTGATTCGTGGAGGTAGTGGGGGTGTATGGAGGATGTAGTGAGGGTGTATGGAGGGTGTATGTGAGGGTGTATGGAGGGTGTAGTGAGGGTGTATGTGAGGGTGTATGGAGGGTGTAGTGAGGGTGTATGTGAGGGTGTAGTGAGGGTGTATTTCATCTGCATGGCTTTAGATCCTGCTTGACAAACACTGTCTGGGGAGCTGAATCACTTAGCAGTCTGAGGGACAATCTCTCAATGCACCTTCAAGGCATCACAGGTGGTTTCGCTCTGTTTACTCTTCAGACACACTGCTTTATTGTGTGTGTGTGTGTGTGTGTGTGTGTGTGTGTGTGTGTGTGTGTGTGTGTGTGTGTGTGTGTGTGTGTGTGTGTGTGTGTGTGTGTGTGTGTGTGTGTGTGTGTGTGTGTGTGTGTGTCCGTCCATCCGTCCGTCCGCACACCTGGAAATCCTCTTATTCCAGCAGGTCTGTTCTGTTTCTCCTCTTTACAGATTCCGTTTTCTGGGACTCTGTTGCTGCAGGAATACTAAGCTAAGATCTGTGACAGAGGCTTTGAAAATCACAACAGATCCTGCTGTGCTGTGTGCTTGCGATGTGTGCTTGCCTGTGAGAGAGATTGTGGTGTGTGTTTCTCCCAGTGTTTGTGTTTGTGCACACGTGTGTGGTTTTCTGTGTCCACAAATCAAATCAACTGTGTCCAGATGTCTATGGTAATGGATTCATGGACACAGACAGAAAGCCTTTTCCCCATCCACACCAACAGGTTTTAGATGCACTGTCTGATCCCTTTAAACAACCGACTGGACTGTCTCAATTCAACGCCAGTGCATTTCTAAAACAGCTTTTTGTTTGTTTACAAATGACAGGGACTCTAAACGTACAAAAGGTTTTGAACACATTGGAATATCCGTTGTGTTTCGCTCCAGGCTTGCAGCACAGTCTGCCAGTAACACTATTTATCATGGAGTTGAAGTCGGAAGTTGAAGTCGGAAGTTTACATACACCTTAGCCAAATATATTTAAACTCAGTTTTTCCTGACATATAATCCTAGTAAAATTCCCTGTCTTAGGTCAGTTAGGATCACCACTTTATTTTAAGAATGTGAAATGTCAGAATAATAGTAGAGAGAATGATTTATTTCAGCTTTTATTTATTTCATCACATTCCCAGTGGGCCAGAAGTTTACATACACTCAATTAGTATTTGGTAGCATTGCCTTTAAATTGTTTAACTTGGGTCAAACGTTTCAGGTAGCCTTCCACAAGCTCCCCTCAATAAGTTGGGTGAATATTGACCCATTCCTCCTGACAGAGCTAGTGTAACTGTGTCAGGTTTGTAGGCCTCCTTGCTCGCACACTCTTTATCACTTCTGCCCACACATTTTCTATAGGATTGAGGTCAGGGCTTTGTGATGGCCACTCCAATACCTTGACTTTATTGTCCTTAAGCCTTCCATAACTTTGGAAGTATGCTTGGGGTCATTGTCCATTTGGAAGACCCATTTGCAACCAAGCTTTAACTTCCTGACTGATGTCTTGAGATGTTGCTTCAATATATCCACTTAATTTTCCTCCTCATGATGCCATCTATTTTCTTCATGATGCCATCTATTTTGTGAAGTGCACCAGTCCCTCTTGCAGCAAAGCACCCCGACAACATGATGCTGCCACCCCCATGCTTCACGGTTGGGATGGTGTTCTTCGGCTTGCAAGCCTCCCCCTTTTATCTCCAAACATAACGATGGTCATTATGGCCAAACAGTTCTATTTTTGTTTCATCAGACCAGAGGACATTTCTCCAGAAAGTACGATCTTTGTCCCCATGTGCGGTTGCAAACCGTAGTCTGGCTTTTTTATGGCGGTTTTGGAGCAGTGGCTTCTTGCTTGCTGAGCAGCCTTTCAGGTTATGTCGACATAGGACTTGTTTTACTGTGGCTATAGATACTTTTGTATCTGTTTCTTCCAGCATCTTCACAAGGTCCTTTGCTGTTGTTCTGGGATTGATTTGCACTTTTCGCACCAAAGTACATTCATCTCTAGGAGACAGAATGCATTTCCTTCCTGAGCGGTATGACAGCTGCGTGGTCCCATGGTGTTTATACTTGCATACTATTGTTTGTACATATGAACGTGGTACCTTCAGGCGTTTGGAAATTGCTCCCAAGGATGAACCAGACTTGTGGAAGTCTACAATTTTGTTTGAGGTCTTGTCTGATTGTCCCATGATGTCAAGCAAAGAGGCACTGAGTTTGAAGGTAGGTCTTGAAATACATCTACAGGTACACACCTCCAATTAACTCAAATGTTGTCAATTTGCTTCTAAAGCCATGACATCATTTTCGGGAATTTTCCAAGCTGTTTAAAGGCACAGTCAACTTAGTGTATGTAAACGTCTGACCCCCTGGACTTGTGATACAGTGAATTATAAGTAAAACAAATCTGTCTATAAACAATTGTTGCAAAAATGACTTGTGTCATGCACAAAGTAGATGTCCTAACTGACTTGCCAAAACTATAGTTTGTTAACAATACATTTGTGGAGTGGTTGAAAAACGAGTTTTAATGACTCCAACCTAAGTGTATGTAAACTTCAGACTTCAACTGTACATCGCATCTATTAATTTATTACTGATGTCGTCACTTGACTCCCTACCACCATATCTGTTGAGTAGACGGCCTGCCTCTTAATACAACACGACGAGTCCAGTCATCTTCCTCTTCTCCATTACCATCGATACAGGGGACGTAACAATCAGCCGTGTATCAGACACCTCGACAGCAGCGGCCTGTCATAGCGTCCACACAGATCAGTGATCTAGATAAACCTTCCTCTTCTCCGTTAGCATCGTAGCATCGATACAGGGAACATAACAATCAGCCGTGTATCAGACACCTCGACAGCAGCGGCCTGTCATAGCGTCCACACAGATCATTGATCTAGATAAACGGCAGGCGGAGACAGGAAACAGTGAAGACCAGAGAGACTCCTCTGCACCATTTCTATCCCTCCATCTCTCTTTTTGCTCTCCTCCTCCACCTCACTCCCTGAGGGTGTGATGAACATATATAGTACCAGGCAAAAGTTTGGACATACTTACTCATTCAAGGGTTTTTCTACATTGTAGAATAATAGTGAAGACATTGCAACTATGGAATAACACAAAGAATCATGTGGTAACCAAAAAAGTGTTAAACAAATCGAAATATATTTGATATGAGATTCTTCAAAGTAGCCACCTTTTGCCTTGATGACAGTTTTGCACACTCTTGGCATTCTCTCAACCAGCTTCACCTGGAATGCTTTTCCAACAGTCTTGGAGTTCCCACATACTGAGCACTTGTTGGCTGCTTTTCAACTCATCCCAAACCATCTCAATTGGGTTGAGGTCAGGCGGTTTCCATGTTGCGTTTAGATTTTTGTTCCGTATAGATCCCTGTGTGTGCATTCTAATGTTGACATCACACTGGGTGAGTTACTGTGTTGAAATAACTTTTCAGTAACAGAGGATAAATATATGGTGTTTTTCCTCAGAGAAAAATTGAAATAGATTAAGTCAACAGTGGTTTTTAAATGCAGGAGGACAGCTTTTTGTTCGAGGTGGTTCACTATCGCAGGTGTCCCTTCAGCTGAGAAGGACATGGTTAATTTATAATGGGGGAGACACAGGACACTGAAGTACCATCTCTTACATGTGAATTAGAGTTTTACCTGACCACGCATCAGATGCATTTTACGTGATGCTCCTGGTGAATATTGACAATCTTCCTCTCCTTTCACATTGGCAGGCTACACGAGTGACTATGAAAGCACTGCAGTCTACACTTCCTGTCGACTGTGTGTGTGTGTGGGGGGGGGGGGGGGGGGATAAAGGCATGTCGGGAGCATTTCAGACACAGGGGTGTTAATATGTTGCTACAGTTCACTGAAAGAGAAGAGAAATTGACTGAACTGAACACACCACACACAATTGAACCCGTCAAATCAAACCTGATTGGTGACATCCACATCGTTTATCAGCTGTTATTGAGGGTGTAGCGACATGCTCTTCTCCCAGGCACACAGCAAAATGCACAAACCACAACAGCACTGCTACATGGTATTTAATCAAAGCAACTCGGAAAAGAAAAGAAAAATGCCATTTTGGGCCCCCAGAATAATCCCTTCAACTGGTTAGCAGGGAGAGAGAGTACACGGTAGAATACTTCTCAATACAGACGTGAGAAACACTCACTGGTTTCCAGAAAACAAGAGTCCATAGACAATGGGCTTCATCAGTGCTGCTGGTAATGAAGGTGCAGAAGTACAGCGGTGTGTGTGTGTGTGGTGCCTGTGGGTGGGTCACTACTCGTTGAGCTGACAGAGCAGGGCTGAGGCCTTGGTGATCCAGTAGTCACTAGGCAGGCTGGACGGCAGCATCACCGTCACCACAAAGTTAGTAGAGTGGCCTGAGGGAGAGAGAGATGTACACAGGTCTGTCACTATCTGGACATGATGCAGAGAACCAGAGAACACACAGGTCTGTCACTATCTGGACATGATGCAGAGAACACACAGGTCTGTCACTATCTGGACATGATGCAGAGAACACACAGGTCTGTCACTATCTGGCCATGATGCAGAGAACACACAGGTCTGTCACTATCTGGCCATGATGCAGAGAACACACAGGTCTGTCACTATCTGGACATGATGCAGAGAACACACAGGTCTGTCACTATCTGGACATGATGTAGAGAACACACAGGTCTGTCACTATCTGGACATGATGTAGAGAACACACAGGTCTGTCACTATCTGGACATGATGTAGAGAACACACAGGTCTGTCACTATCTGGACATGATGTAGAGAACACACAGGTCTGTCACTATCTGGACATGATGTAGAGAACACACAGGTCTGTCACTATCTGGACATGATGCAGAGAACACACAGGTCTGTCACTATCTGAACATGATGCAGAGGACCAGAGAACACACAGGTCTGTCACTATCTGGACATGATGCAGAGGACCAGAGAACACACAGGTCTGTCACTATCTTGACATGATGCAGAGGACCAGAGAACACACAGGTCTGTCACTATCTGGACATGATGCAGAGGACCAGAGAACACACAGGTCTGTCACTATCTGGACATGATGCAGAGGACCAGAGAACACACAGGTCTGTCACTATCTGGACATGATGCAGAGGACCAGAGAACACACAGATCTGTCACTATCTGGACATGATGCAGAGGACCAGAGAACACACAGGTCTGGCACCTACTACCATACCCCGTTCAAAAGCACCTAAATCTTTAGTCTTGCCCATTGAGACAATTGAGACATGGATTGTGTATGTGTGATACTCAGAGGGTGAATGGAAGACAACAGATTGAAGTGCCTGAATGGGGTATGGTAGTAGGTGTCAGGCTCACTGGTTTGCGTCAAGAACTGCAGCGCTGCTGGGTTTTTCACACTCAACAGTTTCCTGTGTGTAACAAGAATGGTCCACCACCCAAAGGACATCCAGACAACTTGACACAACTGTGGGAAGCATTGGAGTCAACATGGGCCAGTATCCCTGTGGAACGCTTTCAACACCTTGTAGAGTCCATGTCCTGAGAAACTGTGAAACTGAATATTAGGTAGGTGTCCTTACCTGTAGTAGACAAAGTCCCAGCCCGAGCTGAGGTCTTGTACAGCGGAGCCTGGTAGAGAGACGGATCAGGGTCATAGTTCTGCTGGGGTTCGAAGTGCACCACGGGAAGCATGGCGTTCATCACCCGCGGCAACGCATCCTCCATCACCATGTCGACGTCGTCCCAGCGACTGGCGTCCATGAACATCCCGTGCACCAGCACGCCGTCGTTGATGGCGGGTAGCTATGGAGACAGAGTGGTACTGTAGTTACCATAATGTCATATTATGATACATTGTGATTAGAGGCCTGGGTTTTGGACAATCATGTCACATGACCTGGTGTTGAACTTTTAGTTAAAGCTTCATCGTCCAGCACTATCCTCAGACAGTTGTTTTCATTTTAGGTCTAATTCTCATTTCTGGACCAGGCTTTAAATAAAGGTTTAAATCTAGGTCATGTGACATGGTCCAGAACACAGGGTCCTAATAATGGTCCAGACACGGTTCTTAAACCTCTCCAGGAACCTGACATGGTGGTCCAGAACACAGGGTCCTAATAATGATCCAGATACGGTTCTAAAACCTCTCCAGGAACCTGACATGGTAGTCCAGAACACAGGGTCCCTAATAATGGTCCAGATACCTCTCCAGGAACCTGACATGGTAGTCCAGAACACAGGGTCCCTAATAATGATCCAGATACGGTTCTAAAACCTCTCCAGGAACCTGACATGGTAGTCCAGAACACAGGGTCCCTAATAATGGTCCAGATACCTCTCCAGGAACCTGACATGGTAGTCCAGAACACAGGGTCCCTAATAATGATCCAGATACGGTTCTAAAACCTCTCCAGGAACCTGACATGGTAGTCCAGAACACAGGGTCCCTAATAATGATCCAGATACGGTTCTAAAACCTCTCCAGGAACCTGACATGGTAGTCCAGAACACAGGGTCCCTAATAATGGTCCAGATACCTCTCCAGGAACCTGACATGGTAGTCCAGAACACAGGGTCCCTAATAATGATCCAGATACGGTTCTAAAACCTCTCCAGGAACCTGACATGGTAGTCCAGAACACAGGGTCCCTAATAATGGTCCAGATACCTCTCCAGGAACCTGACATGGTAGTCCAGAACACAGGGTCCCTAATAATGATCCAGATACGGTTCTAAAACCTCTCCAGGAACCTGACATGGTAGTCCAGAACACAGGGTCCCTAATAATGATCCAGATACGGTTCTAAAACCTCTCCAGGAACCTGACATGGTAGTCCAGAACACAGGGTCCCTAATAATGGTCCAGATACCTCTCCAGGAACCTGACATGGTAGTCCAGAACACAGGGTCCCTAATAATGATCCAGATACGGTTCTAAAACCTCTCCAGGAACCTGACATGGTAGTCCAGAACACAGGGTCCCTAATAAAGATCCAGATACGGTTCTAAAATCTCTCCAGGAACCTGACATGGTAGTCCAGAACACAGGGTCCCTAATAATGGTCCAGATACCTCTCCAGGAACCTGACATGGTAGTCCAGAACACAGGGTCCCTAATAATGATCCAGATACGGTTCTAAAACCTCTCCAGGAACCTGACATGGTAGTCCAGAACACAGGGTCCCTAATAATGGTCCAGATACGGTTCTAAAACCTCTCCAGGAACCTGACATGGTAGTCCAGAACACAGGGTCCATAATAAAGATCCAGATACGGTTCTAAAACCTCTCCAGGAACCTGACATGGTAGTCCAGAACACAGGGTCCCTAATAATGATCCAGATACGGTTCTAAAACCTCTCCAGGAACCTGACATGGTAGTCCAGAACACAGGGTCCCTAATAAAGATCCAGATACGGTTCTAAACCTCTCCAGGAACCTGACGAGTTGACTAATTCACTGATGACCTCTAAACATCCCACAGAGGTCAACGTGTGTTGGAGTCATTTCTATCAGCGAGTAGCTTAGCTCCTTCATGTTTTTACAGAGTCAGACTGTGCTTTGGAGGCAGGATGCAGTAAACTCCTTCCTGCCCTCAGGGCAACCAGTCTAAATATGTCCCTCCCCCCTCCCTGTAGCTACCTCAGAGTCCATGTCCAGCTCGCCCCCGGCCGGTAGGGTCTTCAGCGCCTCGCTCACGGCCCCCTGGTCTAGGTAGACCGGCAACACGTTGAAACGAAAGTTGAGCTCGTCGATGGGGAGGTTATAGGTCCGGGCGTGGTTCTGTAGCGCCCCTACAGGACAGGAGGGGGAACAGCACAACAGCGTTTCAACATCTCAGTAACTGGACTATAACCCAGTTTGGTGCTCTACTTTGGACGGATCCCAGGCCTGTTCAACAATAACAGGATTTATAAATATACAGCACCTCTCTCAAACCCAACAACATACTATATCAGTGGTCACCAACCGGTCCATCTCCCAGGCATCTCTAGTCCATCGCCAAACATCTCTGTAAATAACCCAACAACATACTATATCAGTGGTCACCAACCGGTCCATCTCCCAGGCATCTCTAGTCCATCGTTAAACATCTCTGTAAATAACCCAACAACATACTACATCAGTGGTCACCAACCGGTCCATCTCCCAGGCATCTCTAGTCCATCGCAAAACATCTCTGTAAATAACCCAACAACATACTATATCAGTGGTCACCAACCGGTCCATCTCCCAGGCATCTCTAGTCCATCGCCAAACATTTCTGTAAATAACCCAACAACATACTATATCAGTGGTCACCAACCAGTCCATCTCCCAGGCATCTCTAGTCCATCGTTAAACATCTCTGTAAATAACCCAACAACATACTATATCAGTGGTCACCAACCGGTCCATCTCCCAGGCATCTCTAGTCCATCGCCAAACATTCTGTAAATAACCCAACAACATACTATATCAGTGGTCACCAACCGGTCCATCTCCCAGGCATCTCTAGTCCATCGCCAAACATCTCTGTAAATAACCCAACAACATACTATATCAGTGGTCACCAATCGGTCCATCTCCCAGGCATCTCTAGTCCATCGCCAAACATCTCTGTAAATAACCCAACAACATACTATATCAGTGGTCACCAACCGGTCCATCTCCCAGGCATCTCTAGTCCATGGCCAAACATCTCTGTAAATAACCCAACAACATACTATATCAGTGGTCACCAACCGGTCCATCTCCCAGGCATCTCTAGTCCATCGCCAAACATCTCTGTAAATAACCCAACGATAAAGCCTTGTGTTCCTAGTTTTTCTATTAGTCTCTGTTGGTGGTAGATGCAGCCCATTCAGCTGCCCTGCGCTCCAGGTATGTGACTGAAGGTACAAACTCTGCCGTCCCGGTGGGCCTGGAGAGGAAATCAAGTGCACTATGCCACCGCTGGCCAATCAGATGCTCAGATGACCATGTTTGCAGTGACGTAGCAGGCAATGAAAGAAAGCTACGGCAAAATTGATACAGTGAGACTTCAAAACGTTTAAAACCCTGACTAGAGAGAGACTGTCAACGAATACAGCAAAGAGATGCTGTGTATATGAGTGAGTTCATGTTAAGGTCTTACTCAGCACTGTCAACACTTTGTATTCAACACTTCTATAACCCATAAAATGTGCGTTCTTCCTATTTCCCCTCAGCGCTACAACAAGCAGTGCACCTGTAATCAATGAGGAGGAAAGTGTATAGGTAGGCTGGCGTTGTTGTTATTATTAGCGGCTTGGGTCTTTTTTAATATCAAGGAATATTTCACTTTCTCTGTTCATAGGACTAACAACATGAATTTGTGCATGAGGCAGAAATACTGCGACTCGAGTTTGGCCGTCAGCTGGAAGACGGTGTCCCTTTTTGGTCGGGGTCAGTCTGCTGCTCTCTCCCTCCGCTGAGACTGACCATCAGCCCAGTAAAATAAAAAGCTAATTATTTAAATGTATGCTCACTCAGCTGTGCCTCACAAGTAATACAACAATGGATCTATTACCGGTGTGATCATATAGTCCACCTGAAATTCTGAAATATATATATATTTTTTAAATGTCCTGAACAACAATGCATTGGCAGGTAAATTCAAGCAAAGCCAGTATGTGGTGACAATGTATTGGGCCTGTAGTTTACTGCACAAACCTCATTGCTACAGAGCTGTTTTTAATTGGTTCATGTTTCTTACATTGTTGAAGTCATGGTAATAAAAACTCATAGCGGTAGATCTCAGCATGTATTTTGATTCAAAGTGATCTTGACTCAGAAAAGGTTGGTGACCACAGTACTATATGAAGTAGACTACAATGTTGAAGAGAACAGACTTTTGACTAGAGTACAGCATATTGAATAGACGACATCATATTGAATAAAGAACAGAATATTGAATATTCTTTTGCTACATAATATTGAATAGGGAACAAAATATTGAATATTTATTTGCTACATAATATTGAATATAGAGCAGCATATTGAATATTTAATAGACTACATAATATTGACTAGAGTACAGCATATTGAATATTTAATAGAGTACAGCAAATTGAATATTTAATAGACTACATAATATTGACTAGAACAGAACACAGAGGAGATGGTGTGTACTGACCAGTGATATTTAATACTACATAATATTGACTAGAGAACAGAACACAGAGGAGATGGTGTGTACTGACCAGTGATATTTAATACTACATAATATTGACTAGAGAACAGAACACAGAGGAGATGGTGTGTACTGACCAGTGATATTTAATACTACATAATATTGACTAGAGAACAGAACACAGAGGAGATGGTGTGTACTGACCAGTGATATTTAATACTACATAATATTGACTAGAGAACAGAACACAGAGGAGACGGTGTGTACTGACCAGTGAGGAAGCCCTGAGGGAAGAAAAGTCCAGAGATCCAGAAGGATTTGGGCTGACCCCGTGTGATCCAGTTCTACACAAACACACAGACAGAGAGGAAGTTGGTTTCCCTGCATGAACACACACACACACGAAGCAGAGGGTGATTTTGTTTGGGTTATGTTAATCTCAGTTCCCAGAACCTAATTGTAAGGCTGTCACCAGAGACGGGGGTTATGTTCATCTGTCTGTGTGTAGACATTTAGGGATTGCATAACACACAGTAAGACCAGTCTCCCGGAACAGACGCTTCAGTCTGGGGCGACGGAGCGAGTGCACAGAGAGAACGAGAGATGGACAGAGAGCAGAGAGAGAGAGATTATTATCTAGTTCACTGGCTTTGGCATTGTTAACATATGTTTCACATGCTAATAGAAAATGTAAATTGATAGAGGAGAGAGAAGACTGGAGATAGAGACAAAAAAAGAGAGAGAAGACTGGATATAGAGACAAGCAAAGAGAGAGAAGACTAGGGAGAGAGAGGGAGAAAAAAGAGAGAGAAGACTAGGCAGAGAGAGGGAGAAAAAAGAGAGAGAAGACTAGGCAGAGAGGGAGAAAAAAGAGAGAAGACTAGGGAGAGAGAGGGAGAAAAGAGGGAGAAGACTAGGGAGAGAGAAGGAGAAAAAAGAGAGAAGACTAGGGAGAGAGAAGGAGAAAAAAGAGAGAGAAGACTAGGGAGAAAGAAGGAGAAAAAAGAGAGAGAAGACTAGGGAGAGAGAGGGAGAAAAAAAGAGAGAGAAGACTAGGGAGAGAGAGGGAGAAAAAGAGAGAGAAGACTAGGGAGAGAGACAGAGAGAAGACTAGGGAGAGAGAGAGAAGACTAGGGAGAGAGAGGGAGAAAAAGAGAGAGAGAAGACTAGGGAGAGAGAGAGAGAAGACTAGGGAGAGAGAGAGAGAAGACTAGGGAGAGAGAGAGAGAAGACTAGGGAGAGACAGAGAGAGAGAAGACTAGGGAGAGAGAGAGAGAGAAGACTAGGGAGAGAGAGAGAGAGAGAGAGAGAAGACTAGGGAGAGAGAGAGAGAAGACTAGGGAGAGAGAGAGAGGACTAGGGAGAGAGAGAGAGAGAAAACTAGGGAGAGAGAGAGAGAAGACTAGGGAGAGAGAAAGAGAGAAAGAGAGCGAGAGAAAGATAGAGATGAGCAAATACAGAGCAAGGGCACAGAAGAATGGAACGTGGGAGTAAGAGACGAGAAAGAAAGAAGTCAAGTGGATAGCGGGCTGCTAATGTTTAAACATGATTCTCTCATCACATCATCCCATCTCACTACCCCTGATAATGACTGTGTGTGTGTGTGTGTGTGTGTGTGCCTGGGCGGAGTTCCTGTAAGAGAAAATCCACATTCGTCTGAGTGTGTGTGTGTGTGTGATCACAGAAATGTTAACAACAAGAGCACGCAAACATAGATGTTCTGTTTCCACTATATCATACCACATTGCCTACATATGTAAAACACACTCATACACACACAAACACACAAGTCTTATCATCTGATGTAATGACAACACACAAACACACAAGTCTCCCATCTGATGTAATGACAACACACAAGTCTTATCATCTGATGTAATGACAACACACAAACACACAAGTCTTATCATCTGATGTAATGACAACACACAAACACACAAGTCTTATCATCTGATGTAATGACAACACACAAACACACAAGTCTTATCATCTGATGTAATGACAACACACAAACACACAAGTCTTATCATCTGATGTAATGACAACACACAAACACACAAGTCTTCCCATCTGATGTAATGACAACACACAAACACACAAGTCTTATCATCTGATGTAATGACAACACACAAGTCTTCCCATCTGATGTAATGACAACATCCATAAACGTCTGAGAGAAGTAAATATAGTGTTTCACTGTGTCGTAGTACATCGATACATATGTACACAAATAGTGGTTTTGGGGGTAAATTGTCTGACTCAGGACTTAAAGAGAGGTTCATTGACCCAACTGTACAGCAACACGTGTCTATGAGAGAGAGATGTCTCTGTCACCTCGATGAAGCAGGTCCTGAGGGCCAGGTCTTTAACCCAGCTGGCCAGAGGTTTGAGGGAGGGGTAGGCTGAGGTGCTCCAGTGGTTTGGAACCTGGTTGTTGAGGAAACTGATGTAGATCCTCTCCATCTCCTCTGACATCACTACCAGCCCTGCTATAGCCTTCTGGAGGGTACACAGAGACACCTGGGGGAGGGAGGGAGGGGAGGCTGAATGTGAGGAGAAGTGTTTGTGGGTGTTTATCTGAACCATCCACAAGAGAACATCATAAACCCAGAGACACCTGGGGAGGGAGGGAGGGAGGGAGGGAGGGAGGGAGGGAGGGAGGGAGGGAGGGAGGGAGGGAGGGAGGGGAGGCTGAATGTGAGGAGAAGTGTTTGTGGGTGTTTATCTGAGCCATCCACAAGAGAACATCATAAACCCAGAGACACCTGGGGAGGGAGGAAGGGAGGGAGGGAGGGGAGGCTGAATGTGAGGAGAAGTGTTTGTGGGTGTTTATCTGAGCCATCCACAAGAGAACATCATAAACCCAGAGACACCTGGGGAGGGAGGGAGGGAGGGAGGGAGGGAGGGAGGGAGGGAGGGAGGGAGGGAGGGAGGGAGGGAGGGAGGGAGGGAGGGAGGGAGGGAGGCTGAATGTGAGGAGAAGTGTTTGTGGGTGTTTATCTGAGCCATCCACAAGAGAACATCATAAACCCAGAGATACCTGGGAGGGAGGGAGGGAGGGGAGGCTGAATGTGAGGAGAAGTGTTTGTGGGTGTTTATCTGAGACATCCACAAGAGAACATCTTAAACCCAGAGATACCTGGGAGGGAGGGAGGGAGGGAGGGAGGGAGGGAGGGAGGGAGGGGAGGCTGAATGTGAGGAGAAGTGTTTGTGGGTGTTTATCTGAGACATCCACAAGAGAACATCATAAACCCAGAGGTCACCACTGCAGTAACGGTTTGCCAACAATGTGGCTGCAGCATCTGTCCTTATAAACACATACAGATTCAAACACATTCCCTTTTTCCACATTTTGTTACATTACAGCCTTATTCTAAAATGGATCAAATTATATTTTTCCCTCATCAATCTACACACAATACCATATAATGACAAAGCGAAAACAGGTTTTTAGAAATGTTTGCAAAATATATATATAAAAAATGAAATATAACATTTACATAAGTATTCAGCCTTATCGATAAACCTCAAAATTGAGCTCCGGTGCATCCTGTTTCCTGTTTCCATGGATCATCCTTGAGATCAGCGGAGGCTGCTGAGGGAGAACGGCTCATAATAATGTCTGGTACGGAGCAAATGGAATGGCATCACACACACCCATGTATTTGTGTATTTGATACCATTCCACTGATTCTGTTCCAGTCATTACAACGAGCCCATCCTCCCAAATGAAGGTGCCACCAACCTCCTGTGCTTGAGATCTATATAAGGTACCAACAGTTGACAGTGCATGTCAGAGCAAAAACCGTAGAGCTCTGAGACAGGATTGTGTGGAGGCACAGATCTGGGGAAGGGTACAAAACAACTGTCTGCAGCATTGAAGGTCCCCAAGAACAGTGTCTTCCATCATTCTATAATGGAAGAAGTTTGGAACACCAAGACTCTATCTAGAGCTGGCTGCCTGGCCAAACTGAGCAATCAGGGAGAAGGGCCTTGTTCAGGAAGGTGACCAAGAACCTGATGGTCACTCAGCTCTAGAGTTCCTTTGTGGAGATGGGAGAACCTTCCAGATGGACAATCATCTCTGCAGCACTCCACCAATGAGACCTTTATAGTAGAGTGGCAAGTGGAAGTGGAAGCCACTCCTCAGTAAAAAGGCACATGACAGCCTACTTGGAGTTTGCCAAGAGGCACCTAAATAACTCTCAGACCATGAGAAACAAGATTCACTGGTCTGATGAAACCAAGATTGAACACTTTGGCCTGAATGCCAAACATCACGTCTGGAGGAAACCTGGCACCATCCCTACAGTGAAGCATGGTGGTGGCAGCATCATGCTGTGGGGATGTTTTTCAGCGGCAGGGACTGGGAGAATAGTGAGAATCGAGGGAAAGATGAACGGAGCAAAGTACAGAGAGATCCTTGATGAAAACCTGCTCCAGAGCGCTCAGGACTGGTTCACCTTCCAACAGGACAACAACCCTAAGTAAACAGCCAAGACAATGCAGGAGTGGCTTCGGGAGAAGTCTCTGAATGTCATTGAGTGGCCCAGCCAGAGCCCAGACTCGAACCCAATCTAACATGTCTGGAGAGATCTGAAAATAGCTGTGCAGCGACGCTCCCCATCCAACCTGACAGAGCTTGAGAGGATCTACAGAGAAGAATGGGAGAAACTCCCCAAAAACAGGTGTGCCAAGCTTGTAGCGTCATACCCAGGAAGACTGGAGGCTGTAATCACTGCCAAAGGTGCTTCAACAAAGTACTGAGTAAAGGGTCTGATTACCTATGTATTTTTTTTTAAAGCCAACATTTTTGAACTTTTTTTGTTGCTTTGTCTTTATGGGCTATTGTGTGTAGATTGATGATAAAAAACTAAATTTAATACATTTTAGAATAAGGCTTTAACAAAATGTGTAAAAAGTCAAGGGGTGAATAGATTCCGAATGCACTGTATGTCCCTCCACTATGCCTCTGGGGACCTTCCATTGAGACCTAGGGGCAGCAGCTGGAACCATGGACCGATACAGCTGTCCTAACATTTCATCAAGGACCTTTTCAATGCATTTCCATTACCAATCATCATCTCCTGATTTCACAGCATTTAAATACACTGAAAAATGAATGGCTGACAACTGGGACCCCTGACCTCTAATGCCTGACCCCTGACCTCTAATGTCTGACCCCTGACCTCTAATGTCTGACCCCTGACCTCTAATGCCTGACCCCTGACTCACCCTGAGGACCCGCAGCAGGTTGTTAAAGCGGTCTACTTCCTGTCCGAGGACGGTGGTGAGGGAGTTGAGGCGTCCGTTGGCGTCACGAATAAACAGAGCCTCTGCTGCCTCATCCATATCCAGACACTCTGAGGAGACAGACCGACAGAGAGACAGATCAGACAGACAGTCAGACAGAGAGACAGATCAGACAGACACAGACAGACAGAGAGACAGACCGACATAGAGACAGGCAGACAGATCAGACAGAGAGACAGATCAGACAGACACAGACAGACAGACACAGACAGACAGTGACAGCGAGACAGTCAGAAAGAGAGACAGACACAGACAGACAGACCGACAGAGAGACACAGATAGACCGACATAGAGACAGTCAGAAAGAAAGACAGACACACACACACAGACCGACATAGAGACAGTCAGAAAGAGAGACAGACACAGACCGACATAGAGACAGACAGACAGACGAGACAGTCAGAAAGAGAGACAGACAGACAGACGAGACAGTCAGAAAGAGAGACAGACACAGACAGACAGACAGAGAGACAGTCAGAAAGAGAGACAGACACAGACAGACAGACAGAGAGACAGTCAGAAAGAGAGACAGACACAGACAGACCGACAGAGAGACAGGCAGACAGATCAGACAGTGACTTCAACCACACTATGATGAGTTTAGAGAGACTAACTTTAATTTCAAACCAAAGCGAACATCAAACTGTAAAAGCACCAGAATAAATCAAGCCTGAAACGTGTGTGTGTGTGTGTTTACGTGCGTCTCTCTCTCTCACCCGGGATCTTGGCGAGGATGGAGTCGGCCAGCTCGTGGACGATCTCGTCGTTGCTCTTGCCCCCGCCGCGGGCTGACGAGCGAGGCTGTACCTCCAGGATGGTGTTGATCAGGGTCATAGTCTCCAGACGCTGTACAGACAGACAGGACCTCACCGTTTTAGGGATGACAAGTACCCCACAGGACACAGACTATGTACGCCTACATTATGTATCCATGTTGTCAGCATCAAATGTAATGTTCTCCTCTTAACTGGCTAAAGACATGTTTTGTATTAGTGATCTGACCTCTTATTTTCAGACAGTACATGAACAAAATCTGTCGAAACAAATTTTCAATTAGGTACTGTATCGTTAATTGTCCCCAAGCCAGTATTAGCCCACTGAGATAAAGGTGAGAATATACAGTGCCTTGCGAAAGTATTCGGCCCCCTTGAACTTTGCGACCTTTTGCCACATTTCAGGCTTCAAACATAAAGATATAAAACTGTATTTTTTTGTGAAGAATCAACAACAAGTGGGACACAATCATGAAGTGGAACGACATTTATTGGATATTTCAAACTTTTTTAACAAATCAAAAACTGAAAAATTGGGCGTGCAAAATTATTCAGCCCCCTTAAGTTAATACTTTGTAGCGCCACCTTTTGCTGCGATTACAGCTGTAAGTCGCTTGGGGTATGTCTCTATCAGTTTTGCACATCGAGAGACTGACATTTTTTCCCATTCCTCCTTGCAAAACAGCTCGAGCTCAGTGAGGTTGGATGGAGAGCATTTGTGAACAGCAGTTTTCAGTTCTTTCCACAGATTCTCGATTGGATTCAGGTCTGGACTTTGACTTGGCCATTCTAACACCTGGATATGTTTATTTTTGAACCATTCCATTGTAGATTTTGCTTTATGTTTTGGATCATTGTCTTGTTGGAAGACAAATCTCCGTCCCAGTCTCAGGTCTTTTGCAGACTCCATCAGGTTTTCTTCCAGAATGGTCCTGTATTTGGCTCCATCCATCTTCCCATCCATTTTAACCATCTTCCCTGTCCCTGCTGAAGAAAAGCAGGCCCAAACCATGATGCTGCCACCACCATGTTTGACAGTGGGGATGGTGTGTTCAGAGGGATGAGCAGTGTTGCTTTCACGCCAAACATAACATTTTGCATTGTTGCCAAAAAGTTCAATTTTGGTTTCATCTGACCAGAGCACCTTCTTCCACATGTTTGGTGTGTCTCCCAGGTGGCTTGTGGCAAACTTTAAACAACACTTTTTATGGATATCTTTAAGAAATGGCTTTCTTCTTGCCACTCTTCCATAAAGGCCAGATTTGTGCAATATACGACTGATTGTTGTCCTATGGACAGAGTCTCCCACCTCAGCTGTAGATCTCTGCAGTTCATCCAGAGTGATCATGGGCCTCTTGGCTGCATCTCTGATCAGTCTTCTCCTTGTATGAGCTGAAAGTTTAGAGGGACGGCCAGGTCTTGGTAGATTTGCAGTGGTCTGATACTCCTTCCATTTCAATATTATCGCTTGCACAGTGATCCTTGTGTTGTTTAAAGCTTGGGAAATCTTTTTGTATCCAAATCCGGCTTTAAACTTCTTCACAACAGTACCTCGGACCTGCCTGGTGTGTTCCTTGTTCTTCATGATCCTCTCTGCGCTTTTAACGGACCTCTGAGACAATCACAGTGCAGGTGCATTTATACGGAGACTTGATTACACACAGGTGGATTGTATTTATCATCATTAGTCATTTAGGTCAACATTGGATCATTCAGAGATCCTCACTGAACTTCTGGAGAGAGTTTGCTGCACTGAAAGTAAAGGGGCTGAATAATTTTGCACGCCCAATTTTTCAGTTTTTGATTTGTTAAAAAAGTTTGAAATATCCAATAAATGTCGTTCCACTTCATGATTGTGTCCCACTTGTTGTTGATTCTTCACAAAAAAATACAGTTTTATATCTTTATGTTTGAAGCCTGAAATGTGGCAAAAGGTCGCAAAGTTCAAGGGGGCCGAATACTTTCGCAAGACACTGTATAAGCAGAGTGAAGTGTCTGACCTGGAAGGCGAGGTTGGCGTTCTCGTGCATACCAAAGATCTCAGGGTCGTCTATGAGAGGAAGGTTCTCTATGTACCTGTTATAGTCACTCAGTCTGTCTGCCTCGGGGGCAAAGTAGACACCTGACACACACACACAGAATACCAACAGTAAGATCTCACTGAACACACACACACAGAATACCAACAGTTAGATCTCACTGAACACACACACACAGAAAACCAACAGTTAGATCTCACTGAACACACACACACAGAATACCAACAGTTAGATGTCACTGAACACACACACACAGAATACCAACAGTTAGATCTCACTGAACACACACACACAGAAAACCAGCAGTTAGATCTCACTGAACACACACACACAGAATACCAACAGTTAGATCTCACTGAACAAACACAGACAGAATACCAACAGTTAGATCTCACTGAACACACACAGACAGAATACCAACAGTTAGATCTCACTGAACACACACACAACAGGACACACCTTTCCCCCATTTCTCAGATTCAGCAACATTTGTACACACAAATTGTACACACAAATTTGCACGCACGCACACACACACACAGTGGTCTTCACCTGAGGTGGAGAAGGTGTACCCTGGGTCCAGGGTGACAGGAGAGAAGAACCTTTTGAGGATGGTGCGGAGACAGCGCTGGTCCCAGGCATCAGTCACCCTGCCTCCGTAGGTTATCTCCCCTGGGGGGAGAGAGGGTGAGGGTGGGGGGAGTCATTAGGTACTGAAAGGAAGAACATGGACAGAAACCTGGAGGGGTTACCTCCAGAAGAAATGCTCATGTTGGTTTTACGGTCATTTCCCTAATGAACACGACCCACTTCACATGAACCTGCTGTGGAAAACACATGTGCTCATTTGGAATCATTCCTATTACAGACAGAGTGGAGCTGGAACAGAGGGTCTGCTGGGTAAATGGAAGGTTCTAATAGAGGTTCTAAACTTTAGTATGCAGAACACGGTGGAACCCAGCGGAACCCTTCTGTCTACCTTTCAGTTATTACACTACGTGAGAGAGGAACACTTTTATTCAGGATGTTTAAAACTATATCATGCTAGGTTAAACACCCAATGATTTTCAAATGGATGGTTTCTGCATACAAAGAACGGTTAAATGAGGAATTAAACAAACATTACAAAGCCTGAAAAAACTTAATGGAAGAAATCAGTAATGAAATAAAATCTGGCCTCAGGAGCGTGTAATCCCCCCAAATATATTTTAAATGGTGTATAATCATTATTAGAAGGTCAAATTTGAAAAAGGGGAAAAACATGTCAGTGTAGAGATACTTTTTGTAATGTAGTGTATGTGGACACCTCCTTGTCAAACATCATTCGCAAATCAAATCCAATTTTACTGGTCACATGTTATTGCAGGTGTAGCGAAATGCTTGTGTTCCTAGCTACAAAAGTACAGTAGTGTCTAACAATTCACAACAATACCTGCTACTAAACCTCTCAGAACCGCAGGGTCTTCCCTGCTACTAAACCTCTCAGAACCTCAGGGCCTTCCCTGCTACTAAACCTCTCAGAACCTCAGGGTCTTCCCTGCTACTAAACCTCCCAGAACCTCAGGGTCTCCCCTGCTACTAAACCTCCCTGAACCTCAGGGTCTTCCCTGCTACTGAACCTCCCAGAACCTCAGGGTCTTCCCTGCTGCTAAACATCCCAGAACCTCAGGGTCTTCCCTGCTACTAAACCTCCCAGAACCTCAGGGCCTTCCCTGCTACTAAACCTCCCAGAACCTCAGGGTCTTCCCTGCTACTAAACCTCCCAGAACCTCAGGGTCTTCCCTGCTACTAAACCTCCCTGAACCTCAGGGTCTTCCCTGATACTGAACCTCCCAGAACCTCAGGGTATTCCCTGCTACTAAACCTCCCAGAACCTCACAGTGGCCAGCAGTAATGTGAATAATGGAGGACCCGGCAGGGAGACAGGCAGACAGGGAGGCGGGAAGGGAGACAGGCAGGCAGGGAGGGAGGCAAGGAGGCAGGCAGGGAGACAGGCAAGGAGGGAGACAGACAGACAGGGAGACAGGCAGGGAGACAGGCAGGGAGACAGGCAGACAGGGAGGCGGGAAAGGAGACAGGCAAGGAGGGAGACAGGCAGACAGGGAGACAGGCAGACAGGGAGGCGGGAAGGGAGACAGGCAGGCAGGGAGACAGGCAGACAGGGAGGCGGGAAGGGAGACAGGCAGGCAGGGAGGGAGGCAAGGAGGCAGGCAAGGAGGGAGACAGACAGACAGGGAGGGAGGCAGGGAGACAGGTAGGCAGGGAGGGAGGCAGGGAGACAGGCAAGGAGGGAGACAGACAGGCAGGGAGGGAGGCGGGAAGGGAGACAGACAGGGAGGCAGGAAGGGAGACAGGCAGGGAGGGAGGCAAGGAGGCAGGCAGGGAGACAGGCAAGGAGGGAGACAGACAGACAGGGAGGGAGGCAGGGAGACAGGCAGGCAGGGAGGGAGGCAGGGAGACAGGCAGGCAGGAAGGGAGGCAAGGAGGCAGGCAGGGAGACAGGTAAGGAGGGAGACAGGCAGGGCGGCCGATACACACACAGTCCTACCAGTGATGTAGATGAGAGCATCCCAGGGTATGTGACCAGTCTGACAGTAGAGGTTCTGGTTGAGCAGGGCACACTCTCTGTCGCTGTCGTTGAACTCATAACGGATGTTCCAACCCAGAGGACCAAACTTCTTCCTCTCCTGCAACACACACTCAGCGTTTTTATTCTACTGTCAATCTCAACATCAGTTACAAAGACAATGAATACAGTAGGAGGTGTGTTCTGACATAATGAATACAGTAGGAGGTGTGTGTTCTGACATAATGAATACAGTAGGAGGTGTGTGTTCTGACATAATGAATACAGTAGGAGGTGTGTGTTCTGACATAATGAATACAGTAGGAGGTGTGTGTTCTAACATAATGAATACAGTAGGTGTGTGTTCTGACATAATGAATACAGTAGGAGGTGTGTGTTCTGACATAATGAATACAGTAGGAGGTGTGTGTTCTGACATAATGAATACAGTAGGAGGTGTGTGTTCTGACATAATGAATACAGTAGGAGGTGTGTTCTGACATAATGACTACAGTAGGAGGTGTGTGTTCTGACATATGAATACAGTAGGAGGTGTGTTCTGACATAATGAATACAGTAGGAGGTGTGTTCTGACATAATGAATACAGTAGGAGGTGTGTGTTCTGACATAATGAATACAGTAGGAGGTGTGTGTTCTGACATAATGAATACAGTAGGAGGTGTGTGTTCTGACATAATGACTACAGTAGGAGGTGTGTGTTCTGACATAATGAATACAGTAGGAGGTGTGTTGTCTGACATAATGAATACAGTAGAAGGTGTGTGTTCTGACATAATGAATACAGTAGGAGGTGTGTGTTCTGACATAATGAATACAGTAGGAGGTGTGTGTTCTGACATAATGAATACAGTAGGAGGTGTGTGTTCTGACATAATGAATACTGTAGGAGGTGTGTGTTCTGACATAATGAATACAGTAGGAGGTGTGTGTTCTGACATAATGAATACAGTAGGTGTGTGTTCTGACATAATGAATACAGTAGGAGGTGTGTGTTCTGACCTAATGAATACAGTAGGAGGTGTGTGTTCTGACATAATGAATACAGTAGGAGGTGTGTGTTCTGACATAATGAATACAGTAGGAGGTGTGTGTTCTGACATAATGAATACAGTAGGAGGTGTGTGTTCTGACATAATGAATACAGTAGGAGGTGTGTGTTCTGACCTAATGAATACAGTAGGAGGTGTGTGTTCTGACATAATGAATACAGTAGGAGGTGTGTGTTCTGACATAATGAATACAGTAGGAGGTGTGTGTTCTGACATAATGAATACAGTAGGAGGTGTGTTCTGACATAATGAATACAGTAGGAGGTGTGTGTGCTGACATAATGACTACAGTAGGAGGTGTGTGTTCTGACATAATGAATACAGTAGGTGTGTGTTCTGACATAATGAATACAGTAGGAGGTGTGTTCTGACATAATGAATACAGTAGGAGGTGTGTTCTGACCTGTATGATGGCGTGGAAGAAGCAGACTCCAAAGATGATCTTCCTCCACTGGCGTCCCAGGATGTGCTCCTCAAAGAAGTTGTTGGTGATCTCAGTGAACGCCCGGCGCACATTGGCACGTAGACCCTTAGGAGGCTCGTTGGTCACCTGGCCCACGCACGCACGCACGCACGCACACACACACACACAGACGTCCACGGCACACACACACACACGTCCACAGACACACAGATGTCCACAGACACACAGACGTCCACAGACAGATGTGGAAATAAAAGGATAACGAATCAGATAATTCCGAGACATAGATATGCACCCACGCTCAATTACATGGGTTAGGTGTGTGTGAGCACACACGTGTGTATGTGTCTATAAAGAGTGATGGCCCTACATGTGTGTGTAAGCCATGTGTGACAGGACCACTCTCTCGTGGTTAGAGAAGGCCCTGTGAGGGATATGAAACACTGTCCGGAGTGGCTAAGGTTGAGAGGAGTGGCTAAGGTTGAGAGGACAATCTGTCCAAAGACGCAACAGGAAAAATATTTATGGAAAAGATCCCAAAATATCTCAACAGAGCCTTGAGAATCCTGTTTCAATTTAATCCAAGATTATGCTCTAGAACCTAAGACTGAGTTGTAGAACTAAGACTGAGATTGTAGAACCTAAGACTGAGATTCCAGAACCTAAAACAGATTCTACAACCTAAGACAGATTCCAGAACATAAGACTGAATTCTAGAACCTAAGACTGAATTCTAGAACCTAAAACTGAGTTTCATCATCTAAGACTGAGTTCCAGAATCTAAAACGGAGTAGTAGAACCTAAGTTTGAGTTGTAGAATCGAAGGTCTCTATGTCCTGTGACAGAGTGTAAAGGTGAGTGTTACCTTGACAGAGTTCTGGAGGACGGTGACAGGGAACACCTTGGTGGGCATGGAGCTCAGGAACAACCTGAAGTTCTCATGGATCACCGTGTCTAACAGGGAGGAGGTGACAGAATGAGTCAGTAGACATAAACACAGGGTCAGTCCAGTCCATAGCGTGTCGTAGAGAGGTCCAGCAGCACAGGACAGCCGCAGGTGCAGGGTGTGTGTGTGAGAGCCATTCAAATCCCCATTCACCTTGTGTCCTGACCAAACCACACAGCAACACCTCACACCACCTGATACCCAGGTACATACAGTTGAAGTCGGAAGTTTACATACACTTAGGTTGGAGTCATTAAAACTATTTTTTCAACCACTCCACAAATTTCTTGTAAACAAACTATAGTTTTGGCAAGTCGGTTAGGACATCTACTTTGTTTTATTTATTTATTTATTTTTTATTTTACCTTTATTTAACTAGGCAAGTCAGTTAAGAACAAATCCTACATCCTACCTATATGACCTAGGATGTCATATACTGTAGGGAATATGGTCAATATAAATGGTGTGTGTGTGTTTAGGGTGTGTGTGTTTAGGTTATGTGTGTGTGTGTGTGTCTGTGTGTAGGGTGTGTGTGTGTGTCTACAGTGTGTGTGTCTGTGTGTAGGTGGTGTGTGTGTGTCACGGGTGTCTGTGTGTAGGTTATGTGAGTGTGTGTGTGTCTGTGTGTAGGGTGTGTGTGTGTGTCTACAGTGTGTGTGTCTGTGTGTAGGTGGTGTGTGTGTGTCACGGGTGTCTGTGTGTAGGTTATGTGTGTGTGTCTGTGTGTGTCTGTGTGTAGGTGGTGTGTGTGTGTGTTTAGGGTGTCTGACCCGGCTCAGTGAAGGTCTTGATAAGTTCCTCCATGGCTAACATCCAGGACACAGCCAGGTGACAGTTCTGGAGGAAGATCCAGTTACCACTCTTCAGAGCTTCCAGAATCATCTTCTCAGCTATAGGACCCTGACCCTGACCTAGAGAGATAGACCTCACCCTGGAGAGAGAGACATGGGGTTAATACTGAGAGACAGAGAGTTAAAACTGAGAGACCCTGACCTAGAGAGATAGACCTCACCCTGGAGAGAGAGACATGGGGTTAATACTGAGAGACAGAGAGTTAAAACTGAGAGACCCTGACCTAGAGAGATAGACCTCACCCTGGAGAGAGAGACATGGGGTTAATACTGAGAGACAGAGAGTTAATACTGAGAGACCCTGACCTAGAGAGATAGACCTCACCCTGGAGAGAGAGACATGGGGTTAATACTGAGAGACCCTGACCTAGAGAGATAGACCTCACCCTGGAGAGAGAGACAGAAGGTTAACACTGAGAGACCCTGACCTAGAGAGATAGACCTCACCCTGGAGAGAGAGACAGAGGGTTAACACTGAGAGACAGAGAGTTAATCCTGAGAGACCCTGACCTAGAGAGATAGACCTCACCCTGGAGAGAGAGACATGGGGTTAATACTGAGAGACAGAGAGTTAAAACTGAGAGACCCTGACCTAGAGAGATAGACCTCACCCTGGAGAGAGAGACATGGGGTTAAAACTGAGAGACAGAGAGTTAATACTGAGAGACCCTGACCTAGAGAGATAGACCTCACCCTGGAGAGAGAGACATGGGGTTAATACTGAGAGACCCTGACCTAGAGAGATAGACCTCACCCTGGAGAGAGAGACAGAAGGTTAACACGGAGAGACCCTGACCTAGAGAGATAGACCTCACACTGGAGAGAGAGACATGGGGTTAACACTGAGAGTCCCTGACCTAGAGAGATAGACCTCACCCTGGAGAGAGAGACAGAGGGTTAACACTGAGAGACAGAGAGTTAATCCTGAGAGACCCTGACCTAGAGAGATAGACCTCACCCTGGAGAGAGAGACATGGGGTTAATACTGAGAGACACTGACCTAGAGAGATAGACCTTACCCTGGAGAGAGAGACAGAAGGTTAACACTGAGAGACCCTAACCTAGAGAGATAGACCTCACCCTGGAGAGAGAGACATGGGGTTAATACTGAGAGACCCTGACCTAGAGAGATAGACCTCACCCTGGAGAGAGAGACAGAGGATTAACACTGAGAGACCCTGACCTAGAGAGATAGACCTCACCCTGGAGAGAGAGACATGGGGTTAATACTGAGAGACCCTGACCTAGAGAGATAGACCTCACCCTGGAGAGAGAGACAGGGGGTTAACACTGAGAGACAGAGGATTAATACTGAGAGACAGAGGATTAATACTGAGATACAGAGTTAACACTGAGAGATGGAGTTAACACTGAGAGACAGATGATTAATACTGAGAGACAGAGGGTTAATACTGAGAGACAGAGTTAATACTGAGAGACAGATGATTAATACTGAGAGACAGAGTTAATACTGAGAGACAGAGTTAATACTGAGAGACAGAGGGTTAATACTGAGAGACAGAGAGTTAATACTGAGAGGCAGAGGATTAATACTGAGAGACAGAGTTAATACTGAGAGACAGAGGGTTAATACTGAGAGACAGAGTTAATACTGAGAGACAGATGATTAATACTGAGAGACAGAGTTAATACTGAGAGACAGAGTTAATACTGAGAGACAGAGATAATACTGAGAGACAGAGGGTTAATACTGAGAGACAGAGAGTTAATACTGAGAGACAGAGTTAATACTGAGAGACAGAGGATTAATACTGAGATACAGAGTTAACACTGAGAGATGGAGTTAACACTGAGAGACAGATGATTACTACTGAGAGACAGAGTTAATACTGAGAGACAGAGTTAATACTGAGAGACAGAGGGTTAATACTGAGAGACAGAGAGTTAATACTGAGAGGCAGAGGATTAATACTGAGAGACAGAGTTAATACTGAGAGACAGAGGGTTAATACTGAGAGACAGAGTTAATACTGAGAGACAGAGGATTAATACTGAGATACAGAGTTAACACTGAGAGATGGAGTTAACACTGAGAGAGAGATGATTAATACTGAGAGACAGAGGGTTAATACTGAGAGACAGAGTTAATACTGAGAGACAGATGATTAATACTGAGAGACAGAGTTAATACTGAGAGACAGAGGGTTAATACTGAGAGACAGAGAGTTAATACTGAGAGACAGAGTTAATACTGAGAGACAGAGGATTAATACTGAGATACAGAGTTAACACTGAGAGATGGAGTTAACACTGAGAGACAGATGATTAATACTGAGAGACAGAGGGTTAATACTGAGAGACAGAGTTAATACTGAGAGACAGATGATTAATACTGAGAGACAGAGTTAATACTGAGAGACAGAGAGTTAATATTGAGAGACAGAGAGTTCATACTGAGAGACAGAGTTAATACTGAGAGACAGAGAGTTAATAATGAGAGACAGAGAGTTAATACTGAGAGACAGAGAGTTAATACTGAGAGACAGAGTTAATACTGAGAGACAGAGAGTTAATACTGAGAGACAGAGAGTTAATACTGAGAGACAGAGTTAATACTGAGAAACAGAGAGTTAATACTGAGAGACAGAGAGTTAATACTGAGAGACAGAGAGTTAATACTGAGAGACAGAGAGTTAATACTGAGAGACAGAGAGTTAATACTGAGAGACAGAGTTAATACTGAGAGACAGAGTTAATACTGAGAGACAGAGTTAATACTGAGATACAGAGAGTTAATACTGAGAGACAGAGAGTTAATACTGAGAGACAGAGTTAATACTGAGAGACAGAGTTAATACTGAGAGACAGTGAGTTAATATTGAGAGACAGAGAGTTAATACTGAGAGACAGAGAGTTAATACTGAGAGACAGAGTTAATACTGAGAGACAGAGAGTTAATACTGAGAGACAGAGAGTTAATACTGAGAGACAGAGATGATACTGAGAGACAGAGAGTTAATACTGAGAGACAGAGGGTTAATACTGAGAGACAGAGTTAATACTGAGAGACAGAGAGTTAATACTGAGAGACAGAGTTAATACTGAGAGACAGAGAGTTAATACTGAGAGACAGAGTTAATACTGAGAGACAGAGAGTTAATACTGAGAGACAGAGTTAATACTGAGAGACAGAGTTAATACTGAGAGACAGAGAGTTAATACTGAGAGACAGAGAGTTAATACTGAGAGACAGAGTTAATACTGAGAGACAGAGAGTTAATACTGAGAGACAGAGAGTTAATACTGAGAGACAGAGAGTTAATACTGAGAGACAGAGATAATACTGAGAGACAGAGAGTTAATACTGAGAGACAGAGGGTTAATACTGAGAGACAGAGTTAATACTGAGAGACAGAGAGTTAATACTGAGAGACAGAGGGTTAATACTGAGAGACAGAGAGTTAATACTGAGAGACAGAGAGTTAATACTGAGAGACAGAGGGTTAATACTGAGAGACAGAGTTAATACTGAGAGACAGAGAGTTAATACTGAGAGACAGAGAGTTAATACTGAGAGACAGAGAGTTAATACTGAGAGACAGAGAGTTAATACTGAGAGACAGAGAGTTAATACTGAGAGACAGAGGGTTAATACTGAGAGACAGAGAGTTAATACTGAGAGACAGAGAGTTAATACTGAGCGACAGAGAGTTAATACTGAGAGACAGAGAGTTAATACTGAGAGACAGAGAGTTAATACTGAGAGACAGAGAGTTAATACTGAGAGACAGAGAGTTAATACTGAGAGACAGAGAGTTAATACTGAGAGACAGAGAGTTAATACTGAGAGACAGAGTTAATACTGAGAGACAGAGAGTTAATACTGAGAGACAGAGGGTTAATACTGAGAGACAGAGTTAATACTGAGAGACAGAGAGTTAATATTGAGAGACAGAGGGTTAATACTGAGAGACAGAGTTAATACTGAGAGACAGAGAGTTAATATTGAGAGGCAGAGAGTTAATATTGAGAGACAGAGGGTTAATACTGAGAGACAGAGAGTTAATACTGAGAGACAGAGAGTTAATACTGAGAGACAGAGAGTTAATACTGCGAGACAGATAGTTAATACTGAGAGACAGCGTTAATACTGAGAGACAGAGATAATACTGAGAGACAGAGGGTTAATACTGAGAGACAGAGAGTTAATACTGAGAGACAGAGTTAATACTGAGAGACAGAGTTAATACTGAGAGACAGAGAGTTAATACTGAGAGACAGAGAGTTAATACTGAGAGACAGAGAGTTAATACTGAGAGACAGAGAGTTAATACTGAGAGACAGAGTTAATACTGAGAGACAGAGTTAATACTGAGAGACAGAGTTAATACTGAGAGACAGAGAGTTAATACTGAGAGACAGAGAGTTAATACTGAGAGACAGAGTTAATACTGAGAGACAGAGTTAATACTGAGAGACAGAGAGTTAATATTGAGAGACAGAGAGTTCATACTGAGAGACAGAGTTAATACTGAGAGACAGAGAGTTAATAATGAGAGACAGAGAGTTAATACTGAGAGACAGAGAGTTAATACTGAGAGACAGAGTTAATACTGAGAGACAGAGAGTTAATACTGAGAGACAGAGAGTTAATACTGAGAGACAGAGTTAATACTGAGAGACAGAGATGATACTGAGAGACAGAGAGTTAATACTGAGAGACAGAGGGTTAATACTGAGAGACAGAGTTAATACTGAGAGACAGAGAGTTAATACTGAGAGACAGAGTTAATACTGAGAGACAGAGAGTTAATACTGAGAGACAGAGTTAATACTGAGAGACAGAGAGTTAATACTGAGAGACAGAGTTAATACTGAGAGACAGAGTTAATACTGAGAGACAGAGAGTTAATACTGAGAGACAGAGAGTTAATACTGAGAGACAGAGTTAATACTGAGAGACAGAGAGTTAATACTGAGAGACAGAGAGTTAATACTGAGAGACAGAGAGTTAATACTGAGAGACAGAGATAATACTGAGAGACAGAGAGTTAATACTGAGAGACAGAGGGTTAATACTGAGAGACAGAGTTAATACTGAGAGACAGAGAGTTAATACTGAGAGACAGAGGGTTAATACTGAGAGACAGAGAGTTAATACTGAGAGACAGAGAGTTAATACTGAGAGACAGAGGGTTAATACTGAGAGACAGAGTTAATACTGAGAGACAGAGAGTTAATACTGAGAGACAGAGAGTTAATACTGAGAGACAGAGAGTTAATACTGAGAGACAGAGAGTTAATACTGAGAGACAGAGAGTTAATACTGAGAGACAGAGAGTTAATACTGAGAGACAGAGGGTTAATACTGAGAGACAGAGAGTTAATACTGAGAGACAGAGAGTTAATACTGAGCGACAGAGAGTTAATACTGAGAGACAGAGAGTTAATACTGAGAGACAGAGAGTTAATACTGAGAGACAGAGAGTTAATACTGAGAGACAGAGAGTTAATACTGAGAGACAGAGAGTTAATACTGAGAGACAGAGAGTTAATACTGAGAGACAGAGTTAATACTGAGTGACAGAGAGTTAATACTGAGAGACAGAGGGTTAATACTGAGAGACAGAGTTAATACTGAGAGACAGAGAGTTAATATTGAGAGACAGAGGGTTAATACTGAGAGACAGAGTTAATACTGAGAGACAGAGAGTTAATATTGAGAGGCAGAGAGTTAATATTGAGAGACAGAGGGTTAATACTGAGAGACAGAGAGTTAATACTGAGAGACAGAGAGTTAATACTGAGAGACAGAGAGTTAATACTGCGAGACAGATAGTTAATACTGAGAGACAGCGTTAATACTGAGAGACAGAGATAATACTGAGAGACAGAGGGTTAATACTGAGAGACAGAGAGTTAATACTGAGAGACAGAGTTAATACTGAGAGACAGAGTTAATACTGAGAGACAGAGAGTTAATACTGAGAGACAGAGAGTTAATACTGAGAGACAGAGAGTTAATACTGAGAGACAGAGAGTTAATACTGAGAGACAGAGTTAATACTGAGAGACAGAGTTAATACTGAGAGACAGAGTTAATACTGAGAGACAGAGAGTTAATACTGAGAGACAGAGAGTTAATACTGAGAGACAGAGTTAATACTGAGAGACAGAGTTAATACTGAGAGACAGAGAGTTAATATTGAGAGACAGAGAGTTCATACTGAGAGACAGAGTTAATACTGAGAGACAGAGAGTTAATAATGAGAGACAGAGAGTTAATACTGAGAGACAGAGAGTTAATACTGAGAGACAGAGTTAATACTGAGAGACAGAGAGTTAATACTGAGAGACAGAGAGTTAATACTGAGAGACAGAGTTAATACTGAGAGACAGAGACTTAATACTGAGAGACAGAGATTTAATACTGAGAGACAGAGAGTTAATACTGAGAGACAGAGAGTTAATACTGAGAGACAGAGAGTTAATACTGAGAGACAGAGTTAATACTGAGAGACAGAGTTAATACTGAGAGACAGAGTTAATACTGAGATACAGAGAGTTAATACTGAGAGACAGAGAGTTAATACTGAGAGACAGAGTTAATACTGAGAGACAGAGTTAATACTGAGAGACAGTGAGTTAATATTGAGAGACAGAGAGTTAATACTGAGAGACAGAGTTAATACTGAGAGACAGAGAGTTAATACTGAGAGACAGAGAGTTAATACTGAGAGACAGAGAGTTAATACTGAGAGACAGAGTTAATACTGAGAGACAGAGAGTTAATACTGAGAGACAGAGAGTTAATACTGAGAGACAGAGATAATACTGAGAGACAGAGAGTTAATACTGAGAGACAGAGTTAATACTGAGAGACAGAGTTAATACTGAGAGACAGAGAGTTAATACTGAGAGACAGAGTTAATACTGAGAGACAGAGAGTTAATACTGAGAGACAGAGTTAATACTGAGAGACAGAGAGTTAATACTGAGAGACAGAGTTAATACTGAGAGACAGAGTTAATACTGAGAGACAGAGAGTTAATACTGAGAGACAGAGAGTTAATACTGAGAGACAGAGTTAATACTGAGAGACAGAGAGTTAATACTGAGAGACAGAGAGTTAATACTGAGAGACAGAGAGTTAATACTGAGAGACAGAGATAATACTGAGAGACAGAGAGTTAATACTGAGAGACAGAGGGTTAATACTGAGAGACAGAGTTAATACTGAGAGACAGAGAGTTAATACTGAGAGACAGAGGGTTAATACTGAGAGACAGAGAGTTAATACTGAGAGACAGAGATTTAATACTGAGAGACAGAGGGTTAATACTGAGAGACAGAGTTAATACTGAGAGACAGAGAGTTAATACTGAGAGACAGAGAGTTAATACTGAGAGACAGAGAGTTAATACTGAGAGACAGAGAGTTAATACTGAGAGACAGAGAGTTAATACTGAGAGACAGAGGGTTAATACTGAGAGACAGAGGGTTAATACTGAGAGACAGAGAGTTAATATTGAGAGACAGAGAGTTAATATTGAGAGACAGAGGGTTAATACTGAGAGACAGAGTTAATACTGAGAGACAGAGAGTTAATACTGAGAGACAGAGAGTTAATACTGAGAGACAGAGTTAATACTGAGAGACAGAGATGATACTGAGAGACAGAGAGTTAATACTGAGAGACAGAGGGTTAATACTGAGAGACAGAGTTAATACTGAGAGACAGAGAGTTAATACTGAGAGACAGAGTTAATACTGAGAGACAGAGAGTTAATACTGAGAGACAGAGTTAATACTGAGAGACAGAGAGTTAATACTGAGAGACAGAGTTAATACTGAGAGACAGAGTTAATACTGAGAGACAGAGAGTTAATACTGAGAGACAGAGAGTTAATACTGAGAGACAGAGTTAATACTGAGAGACAGAGAGTTAATACTGAGAGACAGAGAGTTAATACTGAGAGACAGAGAGTTAATACTGAGAGACAGAGATAATACTGAGAGACAGAGAGTTAATACTGAGAGACAGAGGGTTAATACTGAGAGACAGAGTTAATACTGAGAGACAGAGAGTTAATACTGAGAGACAGAGGGTTAATACTGAGAGACAGAGAGTTAATACTGAGAGACAGAGAGTTAATACTGAGAGACAGAGGGTTAATACTGAGAGACAGAGTTAATACTGAGAGACAGAGAGTTAATACTGAGAGACAGAGAGTTAATACTGAGAGACAGAGAGTTAATACTGAGAGACAGAGAGTTAATACTGAGAGACAGAGAGTTAATACTGAGAGACAGAGAGTTAATACTGAGAGACAGAGGGTTAATACTGAGAGACAGAGAGTTAATACTGAGAGACAGAGAGTTAATACTGAGCGACAGAGAGTTAATACTGAGAGACAGAGAGTTAATACTGAGAGACAGAGAGTTAATACTGAGAGACAGAGAGTTAATACTGAGAGACAGAGAGTTAATACTGAGAGACAGAGAGTTAATACTGAGAGACAGAGTTAATACTGAGAGACAGAGTTAATACTGAGAGACAGAGAGTTAATACTGAGAGACAGAGGGTTAATACTGAGAGACAGAGTTAATACTGAGAGACAGAGAGTTAATATTGAGAGACAGAGGGTTAATACTGAGAGACAGAGTTAATACTGAGAGACAGAGAGTTAATATTGAGAGGCAGAGAGTTAATATTGAGAGACAGAGGGTTAATACTGAGAGACAGAGAGTTAATACTGAGAGACAGAGAGTTAATACTGAGAGACAGAGAGTTAATACTGCGAGACAGATAGTTAATACTGAGAGACAGCGTTAATACTGAGAGACAGAGATAATACTGAGAGACAGAGGGTTAATACTGAGAGACAGAGAGTTAATACTGAGAGACAGAGTTAATACTGAGAGACAGAGTTAATACTGAGAGACAGAGAGTTAATACTGAGAGACAGAGAGTTAATACTGAGAGACAGAGAGTTAATACTGAGAGACAGAGAGTTAATACTGAGAGACAGAGTTAATACTGAGAGACAGAGTTAATACTGAGAGACAGAGTTAATACTGAGAGACAGAGAGTTAATACTGAGAGACAGAGAGTTAATACTGAGAGACAGAGTTAATACTGAGAGACAGAGAGTTAATATTGAGAGACAGAGAGTTCATACTGAGAGACAGAGTTAATACTGAGAGACAGAGAGTTAATAATGAGAGACAGAGAGTTAATACTGAGAGACAGAGAGTTAATACTGAGAGACAGAGTTAATACTGAGAGACAGAGAGTTAATACTGAGAGACAGAGAGTTAATACTGAGAGACAGAGTTAATACTGAGAGACAGAGAGTTAATACTGAGAGACAGAGATTTAATACTGAGAGACAGAGAGTTAATACTGAGAGACAGAGAGTTAATACTGAGAGACAGAGAGTTAATACTGAGAGACAGAGTTAATACTGAGAGACAGAGTTAATACTGAGAGACAGAGTTAATACTGAGATACAGAGAGTTAATACTGAGAGACAGAGAGTTAATACTGAGAGACAGAGTTAATACTGAGAGACAGAGTTAATACTGAGAGACAGTGAGTTAATATTGAGAGACAGAGAGTTAATACTGAGAGACAGAGTTAATACTGAGAGACAGAGAGTTAATACTGAGAGACAGAGAGTTAATACTGAGAGACAGAGAGTTAATACTGAGAGACAGAGTTAATACTGAGAGACAGAGAGTTAATACTGAGAGACAGAGAGTTAATACTGAGAGACAGAGATAATACTGAGAGACAGAGAGTTAATACTGAGAGACAGAGGGTTAATACTGAGAGACAGAGTTAATACTGAGAGACAGAGAGTTAATACTGAGAGACAGAGTTAATACTGAGAGACAGAGAGTTAATACTGAGAGACAGAGTTAATACTGAGAGACAGAGAGTTAATACTGAGAGACAGAGTTAATACTGAGAGACAGAGTTAATACTGAGAGACAGAGAGTTAATACTGAGAGACAGAGAGTTAATACTGAGAGACAGAGTTAATACTGAGAGACAGAGAGTTAATACTGAGAGACAGAGAGTTAATACTGAGAGACAGAGAGTTAATACTGAGAGACAGAGATAATACTGAGAGACAGAGAGTTAATACTGAGAGACAGAGGGTTAATACTGAGAGACAGAGTTAATACTGAGAGACAGAGAGTTAATACTGAGAGACAGAGGGTTAATACTGAGAGACAGAGAGTTAATACTGAGAGACAGAGATTTAATACTGAGAGACAGAGGGTTAATACTGAGAGACAGAGTTAATACTGAGAGACAGAGAGTTAATACTGAGAGACAGAGAGTTAATACTGAGAGACAGAGAGTTAATACTGAGAGACAGAGAGTTAATACTGAGAGACAGAGAGTTAATACTGAGAGACAGAGGGTTAATACTGAGAGACAGAGAGTTAATACTGAGAGACAGAGAGTTAATACTGAGCGACAGAGAGTTAATACTGAGAGACAGAGAGTTAATACTGAGAGACAGAGAGTTAATACTGAGAGACAGAGAGTTAATACTGAGAGACAGAGAGTTAATACTGAGAGACAGAGAGTTAATACTGAGAGACAGAGAGTTAATACTGAGAGACAGAGAGTTAATACTGAGAGACAGAGAGTTAATACTGAGAGACAGAGAGTTAATACTGAGAGACAGAGTTAATACTGAGAGACAGAGAGTTAATACTGAGAGACAGAGGGTTAATACTGAGAGACAGAGTTAATACTGAGAGACAGAGAGTTAATATTGAGAGACAGAGGGTTAATACTGAGAGACAGAGTTAATACTGAGAGACAGAGAGTTAATATTGAGAGGCAGAGAGTTAATATTGAGAGACAGAGGGTTAATACTGAGAGACAGAGAGTTAATATTGAGAGACAGAGAGTTAATATTGAGAGACAGAGGGTTAATACTGAGAGACAGAGTTAATACTGAGAGACAGAGAGTTAATATTGAGAGCCAGAGAGTTAATATTGAGAGACAGAGGGTTAATACTGAGAGACAGAGAGTTAATACTGAGAGACAGAGAGTTAATACTGAGAGACAGAGGGTTAATACTGAGAGACAGAGTTAATACTGAGAGACAGAGAGTTAATACTGAGAGACAGAGAGACTGAGAGACAGAGTTAATACTGAGAGACAGAGAGTTAATACTGAGAGACAGAGAGTTAATACTGAGAGACAGAGAGTTAATACTGAGAGACAGAGTTAATACTGAGAGACAGAGAGTTAATACTGAGAGACAGAGTTAATACTGAGAGACAGAGTTAATACTGAGAGACAGAGAGTTAATACTGAGAGACAGAGAGTTAATACTGAGAGACAGAGTTAATACTGAGAGACAGAGAGTTAATACTGAGAGAGAGTTAATACAGAGAGTTAATACTGAGAGACAGAGAGTTAATACTGAGAGACAGAGAGTTAATACTGAGAGACAGAGAGTTAATACTGAGAGACAGAGAGTTAATACTGAGAGACAGAGAGTTAATACTGAGAGACAGAGGGTTAATACTGAGAGACAGAGAGTTAATACTGAGAGACAGAGAGTTAATACTGAGCGACAGAGAGTTAATACTGAGAGACAGAGAGTTAATACTGAGAGACAGAGAGTTAATACTGAGAGACAGAGAGTTAATACTGAGCGACAGAGAGTTAATACTGAGAGACAGAGAGTTAATACTGAGAGACAGAGAGTTAATACTGAGAGACAGAGAGTTAATACTGAGAGACAGAGAGTTAATACTGAGAGACAGAGAGTTAATACTGAGAGACAGAGTTAATACTGAGAGACAGAGAGTTAATACTGAGAGACAGAGGGTTAATACTGAGAGACAGAGTTAATACTGAGAGACAGAGAGTTAATATTGAGAGACAGAGGGTTAATACTGAGAGACAGAGTTAATACTGAGAGACAGAGAGTTAATATTGAGAGGCAGAGAGTTAATATTGAGAGACAGAGGGTTAATACTGAGAGACAGAGAGTTAATATTGAGAGACAGAGAGTTAATATTGAGAGACAGAGGGTTAATACTGAGAGACAGAGTTAATACTGAGAGACAGAGAGTTAATATTGAGAGGCAGAGAGTTAATATTGAGAGACAGAGGGTTAATACTGAGAGACAGAGAGTTAATATTGAGAGACAGAGAGTTAATATTGAGAGACAGAGGGTTAATACTGAGAGACAGAGTTAATACTGAGAGACAGAGAGTTAATATTGAGAGACAGAGGGTTAATACTGAGAGACAGAGTTAATACTGAGAGACAGAGAGTTAATATTGAGAGGCAGAGGATTAATACTGAGAGACAGAGGGTTAATACTGAGAGACAGAGAGTTAATACTGAGAGACAGAGAGTTAATACTGAGAGACAGAGAGTTAATACTGAGAGACAGAGAGTTAATACTGAGAGACAGAGGGTTAATACTGAGAGACAGAGAGTTAATATTGAGAGGCAGAGAGGACCCTGACCTAGAGAGAGATTTGTATTGATTTCTTTTTCATTGAACCTTTATTTAACTAGTCAAGTCAGTTAAGAACAAATTCTTATTTACAATGACGGCCTACACCAGCCAAACCCTCCCTTAACCCGGACAACACCAGCTAAACCTGGACACATGATGAGAAAGAAGGACAAGTTGCTAATACTGAGATGCAGGGGACGGACATAGAGAGGGGAACAGTCTGAGAGGGGGACAGTGGTACCCAACTACCCCTCCCTCCCTCCCCCTTCTCCTCCATCCTCCCGCTGTCCCACCCCCTCACCTGTCCAGGTATCCCCTCTCCTTGGCGAAGCGTTGGAAGGCTCCCATGGGGTCTGATCCGGTACTGAGGATGAAGACCAGGGGGGTGGAGGGAGACATGTCACTGTAGAGAGTGGCCAGGTCAACAGGAGGGTTCTCTACAAACTGTTTCCCCAGGCTCACGATCACAAACTCTGTCACCGCAAACACCACCTAGAGGGAGGGAGGGAGAGTGGCCGGGAGAGTAAGTCAACTCCCTCTGGCTATCTACTCTGATTCCAGAGTATTCTCCTCTGAGAGTTTCAGAGAGCAGAATAACTGCATTTACAAACGTTCAACACCAGCTGAATATGGCCGCCGTCAGCAAACGTTGGCAAAAAAACATCATTAAAATGTTGCCAGCAGCACAGTTACAGTCACCAACACTCAGGATAACATGAAAACAGCCTAACCAGCTCTGCTAGCTCAAGGAAAACGGTCAGAGTGAGGTGTTCTCTCATTATGTGTCTGGAAGTAGCTAGCCAGCTAGCCAACGTTAGCCAGTTAGCTTGGGTGGTTGACGATAGTTGTGAGGTCAGAACGCTCGGCTCAAACCTAGTCCTCGCGCCAGAGCGTCCAGTATGCGCTCTGAACGCTCCGTGAGCCAAACGCTCTGGATTTACCAACGTACAATCGGACAACGCTCAGACCACACTCTGGCACTCCAGATTGAATTTAAGAACACACCCTAAATAAAACGGATGGATGAACATAACTGCAAATATCGCTGTGTGACCTGAAGGGCAACTTCTATCAAATATGACCATTGATATACAACATACAATGAGAGAGATGCCAAGAAAACTGCCAGCCCTTTCACCATCACAAGCAGACTGATACACACACACACACGTGCACGCACACACGCACACACACACGCACACACACACACACACACACACACGCACACACACACACGCACACCAACAACCCCCACTACCTTCTCCTCCATGAAGCTCTTGATGAGCACCAGTTTCTGGAAGGCCCCCAGTCTCTGATCCCAGTGACCCCTGACCCCGTTTGCCTTTTCCTTCTCTTCTTCAGACATCTCCTCTGAGTAGGGAGGCAGCTGGGAGTCAGACACGTAGCCCTGCCAGTTCTCTGGGTTGAAACACACTTCCAGACGACCTGGGAACACACACTCCAATATTCATCTACTTCTGTAGCTAGGCAGAAGAGTGTGTGTTCCCATTGACATCATTAGCATTGACATTGACATCATTAGCAGATTACAAGGTAGTGGTAATGTCTAGGTTATTTTAGCTGTGTTACAACTCTACCTAGTGATAATCTCTAGGTTATTTTAGCTGTGTTACCACTCTACCTAGTGGTAATCTCTAGGTTATTTTAGCTGTGTTACAACTCTACCTAGTGGTAATCTCTAGGTTATTTTAGCTGTGTTACCACTCTACCTAGTGGTAATCTCTAGGTTATTTTAGCTGGTTACTACTCTACCTAGTGGTAATCTCTAGGTTATTTTAGATGTGTTACTACTCTACCTAGTGGTAATCTCTAGGTTATTTTAGCTGTGTGTTACTACTCTACCTAGTGGTAATCTCTAGGTTATTTTAGCTGTGTTACTACTCTACCTAGTGGTAATCTCTAGGTTATTTTAGATGTGTTACTACTCTACCTAGTGGTAATCTCTAGGTTATTTAAGCTGTGTGTTACCACTCTACCTAGTGGCAATCTCTAGGTTATTTTAGCTGTATGTTACTCTACCTAGTGGTAATCTCTAGGTTATTTTAGCTGTGTTACTACTCTACCTAGTGGCAATCTCTAGGTTATTTTAGCTGTGTGTTACCACTCTACCTAGTGGTAATCTATAGGTTATTTTAGCTGTATGTTACTCTACCTAGTGGTAATCTCTAGGTTATTTTAGCTGTGTTACTACTCTACCTAGTGGTAATCTCTAGGTTATTTTAGCTGTGTGTTACTACTCTACCTAGTGGTAATCTCTAGGTTATTTTAGCTGTGTGTTACCACTCTACCTAGTGGTAATCTCTAGGTTATTTTAGCTGTGTGTTACTACTCTACCTAGTGGTAATCTCTAGGTTATTTTAGCTGTGTTACTACTCTACCTAGTGGTAATCTCTAGGTTATTTTAGCTGTGTTACTACTCTACCTAGTGGTAATCTCTAGGTTATTTTAGCTGTGTGTTACCACTCTACCTAGTGGTAATCTCTAGGTTATTTTAGCTGTGTTACTACTCTACCTAGTGGTAATCTATAGGTTATTTTAGCTGTATGTTACTCTACCTAGTGGTAATCTCTAGGTTATTTTAGCTGTGTGTTACTACTCTACCTAGTGGTAATCTCTAGGTTATTTTAGCTGTGTTACTACTCTACCTAGTGGTAATCTCTAGGTTATCTTAGCTGTGTGTTACTACTCTACCTAGTGGTAATCTATAGGTTATTTTAGCTGTGTTACTACTCTACCTACTGGTAATCTCTAGGTTATTTTAGCTGTGTTACTACTCTACCTAGTGGTAATCTCTAGGTTATTTTAGCTGTGTTACCACTCTACCTAGTGGTAATCTCTAGGTTATTTTAGCTGTGTTACCACTCTACCTAGTGGTAATCTCTAGGTTATTTTAGCTGTGTTACCACTCTACCTAGTGGTAATATCTAGGTTATTTTAGCTGTGTGTTACTACTCTACCTAGTGGTAATCTCTTAGGTTATTTTATCTGTGTTACTACTCTACCTAGTGGTAATCTCTAGGTTATTTTAGCTGTGTTACTACTCTACCTAGTGGTAATCTCTAGGTTATTTTAGCTGTGTTACTACTCTACCTAGTGGTAATCTCTAGGTTATTTTAGCTGTGTTACTACTCTACCTAGTGGTAATCTCTAGGTTATTTTTAGCTGTGTTACTACTCTACCTAGTGGTAATCTCTAGGTTATTTTAGCTGTATGTTACTCTACCTAGTGGTAATCTCTAGGTTATTTTAGCTGTGTGTTACTACTCTACCTAGTGGTAATCTCTATGTTATTTTAGCTGTGTTACAACTCTACCTAGTGGTAATCTCTAGGTTATTTTTAGCTGTGTTACTACTCTACCTAGTGGTAATCTCTAGGTTATTTTAGCTGTATGTTACTCTACCTAGTGGTAATCTCTAGGTTATTTTAGCTGTGTGTTACTACTCTACCTAGTGGTAATCTCTAGGTTATTTTAGCTGTGTTACTACTCTACCTAGTGGTAATCTCTAGGTTATTTTAGCTGTGTTACTACTCTACCTAGTGGTAATCTCTAGGTTATTTTAGCTGTGTTACTATTCTACCTAGTGGTAATCTCTAGGTTATTTTAGCTGTGTGTTACTACTCTACCTAGTTTTATAGAGATGGGTGTCTAGGTTATTTAAGCTGTGTGTTACTACTCTACCTAGTTTTATAGAGATGGGTGTCTAGGTTATTTTAGCTGTGTGTTACTACTCTACCTAGTTTTATGGAGATGGGTGTCTAGGTTATTTAAGCTGTGTGTTACTACTCTACCTAGTTTTATAGAGATGGGTGTCTAGGTTATTTTAGCTGTGTGTTACTACTCTACCTAGTTTTATAGAGATGGGTGTCTAGGTTATTTAAGCTGTGTGTTACTATTCTACCTAGTGGTAATCTCTAGGTTATTTTAGTTGTGTTACTCTACCTAGTTTTATAGAGATGGGTGTCTAGGTTATTTAAGCTGTGTGTTACTACTCTACCTAGTTTTATAGAGATGGGTGTCTAGGTTATTTAAGCTGTGTGTTACTACTCTACCTAGTTTTATAGAGATGGGTGTCTAGGTTATTTAAGCTGTGTGTTACTACTCTACCTAGTTTTATAGAGATGGGTGTCTAGGTTATTTTAGCTGTGTGTTACTCTACCTAGTTTTATGGAGATGGGTGTCTAGGTTATTTAAGCTGTGTTACTACTCTACCTAGTTTTATAGAGATGGGTGTCTAGGTTATTTTAGCTTTGTGTTACTACTCTACCTAGTTTTATAGAGATGGGTGTCTAGGTTATTTTAGCTGTGTGTTACTCTACCTAGTTTTATGGAGATGGGTGTCTAGGTTATTTAAGCTGTGTTACTACTCTACCTAGTTTTATAGAGATGGGTGTCTAGGTTATTTTAGCTGTGTGTTACTCTACCTAGTTTTATAGAGATGGGTGTCTAGGTTATTTAAGCTGTGTGTTACTACTCTACCTAGTTTTATAGAGATGGGTGTCTAGGTTATTTAAGCTGTGTGTTACTACTCTACCTAGTTTTATAGAGATGGGTGTCTAGGTTATTTAAGCTGTGTGTTACTACTCTACCTAGTTTTATAGAGATGGGTGTCTAGGTTATTTTAGCTGTGTGTTACTCTACCTAGTTTTATAGAGATGGGTGTCTAGGTTATTTAAGCTGTGTGTTACTCTACCTAGTTTTATAGAGATGGGTGTCTAGGTTATTTAAGCTGTGTGTTACTACTCTACCTAGTTTTATAGAGATGGGTGTCTAGGTTATTTAAGCTGTGTGTTACTACTCTACCTAGTTTTATAGAGATGGGTGTCTAGGTTATTTTAGCTGTGTTACTACTCTACCTAGTTTTATAGAGATGGGTGTCTATGTTATTTAAGCTGTGTTACTACTCTACCTAGTTTTATAGAGATGGGTGTCTAGGTTATTTTAGCTGTGTTACTACTCTACCTAGTTTTATAGAGATGGGTGTCTAGGTTATTTAAGCTGTGTGTTACTACTCTACCTAGTTTTATAGAGATGGGTGTCTAGGTTATTTTAGTTGTGTTACTCTACCTAGTTTTATAGAGATGGGTGTCTAGGTTATTTTAGCTGTGTGTTACTACTCTACCTAGTTTTATAGAGATGGGTGTCTAGGTTATTTTAGTTGTGTTACTCTACCTAGTTTTATAGAGATGGGTGTCTAGGTTATTTAAGCTGTGTTACTCTACCTAGTTTTATAGAGATGGGTGTGGCGGTGATCTCTCTCTTGATGCCGTTGAAGCAGGGCAGCGTGTCCTCCAGCTCACAGCATGTCTGCCAGGTAAACTCTGACAGCCATGGCACCTCAGGCCTCTCTGGATGATCCTGATGGGGGAGAGAGGGAGAGAGAGCCAGGGGGAGGGAGGGAGAGAGAGGCAGGGGGGGGGGGGCAGCCAGGGGGAGGGAGGGAGAGAGAGACAGCCAGGGGGAGGGTGGGAGAGAGAGCCAGGGGGAGGGAGGGAGAGAGAGAGAGCCAGGGGAGAGGGAGGGAGAGAGAGACAGCCAGGGGGGAGGGAGGGAGAGAGAGACAGCCAGGGGGTAGGGAGGGAGAGAGAGAGCCAGGGGGGGAGGGAGAGAGACAGCCAGGGGGAGGGAGGGAGGGAGAGAGCCAGGGGGGAGGGAGGGAGAGAGAGACAGCCAGGGGGGAGGGAGGGAGAGAGAGACAGCCAGGGGGTAGGGAGGGAGAGAGAGAGCCAGGGGGGGAGGGAGAGAGACAGCCAGGGGGAGGGAGGGAGGGAGAGAGCCAGGGGGGAGGGAGGGAGAGAGAGACAGCCAGGGGGAGAGACAGCCAGGGGGGAGGGAGGAAGAGACAGCCAGGGGTTGGGAGGGAGAGACAGCCAGGGGGGAGGGAGGGAGAGACAGCCAGGGGGGAGGGAGGGAGAGACAGTCAGGGGGGAGGGAGGGAGGGAGAGACAGCCAGGGGGAGGGAGAGAGGGAGAGCCAGGGGAGAGGGATGGAGGAAGGGAGAGGAGAGGAGAAAGGTAGAGGGGACAAAAGAAAAGAGAAGTGCAGTGGACAGAGAAGCGAATGGATAGATAGAGAGGGGGTGTGGAGAGGAGACATAAGAGAATGATAGATAGAGGAGGGTGTGTGGAGAGGAGACATAAGAGAATGATAGATAGAGAGGGGGTGTGGAGAGGAGACATAAGAGAATGATAGATAGAGAGGGGGTGTGGAGAGGAGACATAAGAGAATGATAGATAGAGAGGGGGTGTGGAGAGGAGACATAAGAGAATGACAGATAGAGAGGGGGTGTGGAGAGGAGACATAAGAGAATGAGAGATAGAGGGGGTGTGTGGAGAGGAGACATAAGAGAATGATAGATAGAGGGGGGTGTGTGGAGAGGAGACATAAGAGAATGATAGATAGAGAGGGGGTGTGGAGAGGAGACATAAGAGAATGATAGATAGAGGGGGGTGTGGAGAGGAGACATAAGAGAATGATAGATAGAGAGGGGGTGTGTGGAGAGGAGACATAAGAGAATGATAGATAGAGGGGGTGTGTGGAGAGGAGACATAAGATAATGATAGATAGAGAGGGGGTGTGGAGAGGAGACATAAGATAATGATATATAGAGAGGGGGTGTGGAGAGGAGACATAAGAGAATGATAGATAGAGGGGGTGTGTGGAGAGGAGACATAAGAAAATGATAGATAGAGAGGGGGTGTGGAGAGGAGACATAAGAGAATGATAGATAGAGAGGGGGTGTGTGGAGAGGAGACATAAGAGAATGATAGATAGAGGGGGTGTGTGGAGAGGAGACATAAGAGAATGATAGATAGAGAGGGGGTGTGGAGAGGAGACATAAGAGAATGATATATAGAGAGGGGGTGTGGAGAGGAGACATAAGAGAATGATAGATAGAGGGGGTGTGTGGAGAGGAGACATAAGAGAATGATAGATAGAGGGGGTGTGTGGAGAGGAGACATAAGAGAATGATAGATAGAGAGGGGGTGTGGAGAGGAGACATAAGATAATGATAGATAGAGAGGGGGTGTGTGGAGAGGAGACATAAGAGAATGATAGATAGAGAGGGGGTGTGGAGAGGAGACATAAGATAATGATAGATAGAGAGGGGGTGTGTGGAGAGGAGACATAAGAGAATGATAGATAGAGGGGGTGTGTGGAGAGGAGACATAAGAGAATGATAGATAGAGAGGGGGTGTGGAGAGGAGACATAAGAGAATGATAGATAGAGGGGGGTGTGTGGAGAGGAGACATAAGAGAATGATAGATAGAGAGGGGGCGTGGAGAGGAGACATAAGAGAATGATAGATAGTGGGGGTGTGTGGAGAGGAGACATAAGAGAATGATAGATAGAGAGGGGGTGTGGAGAGGAGACATAAGAGAATGATATATAGAGAGGGGGTGTGGAGAGGAGACATAAGAGAATGATAGATAGAGGGGGTGTGTGGAGAGGAGACATAAGAGAATGATAGATAGAGGGGGGTGTGTGGAGAGGAGACATAAGAGAATGATAGATAGAGAGGGGGTGTGGAGAGGAGACATAAGATAATGATAGATAGAGAGGGGGTGTGTGGAGAGGAGACATAAGAGAATGATAGATAGAGGGGGTGTGTGGAGAGGAGACATAAGAGAATGATAGATAGAGGGGGGTGTGTGGAGAGGAGACATAAGAGAATGATAGATAGAGAGGGGGTGTGGAGAGGAGACATAAGATAATGATAGATAGAGAGGGGGTGTGTGGAGAGGAGACAAAAGAGAATGATAGATAGAGGGGGTGTGTGGAGAGGAGACATAAGATAATGATAGATAGAGGGGGGTGTGTGGAGAGGAGACATAAGAGAATGATAGATAGAGAGGGGGTGTGGAGAGGAGACATAAGAGAATGATAGATAGAGAGGGTGTGTGGAGAGGAGACATAAGAGAATGATAGATAGAGAGGGGGTGTGGAGAGGAGACATAAGATAATGATAGATAGAGAGGGGGTGTGGAGAGGAGACATAAGAGAATGATAGATAGAGAGGGGGTGTGGAGAGGAGACATAAGAGAATGATAGATAGAGGGGGGGTGTGGAGAGGAGACATAAGATAATGATAGATAGAGGGGGGTGTGTGGAGAGGAGACAGAAGAGGAGCGGAGGACAAGGGGACATTGGGTATTACGTGGAGAACCGAGGTGATGGATGGAGAGAAGATGAGGTGGGGGGTGAATAGAAGATAAGCAGGGGAGGACGGAGGATCAGGACATCATTTTAATGAGAATGGCCCCCCAATGGTTTAGGGTCCCAGTTTCAGACACAGCGGCCATCTTTCCCCTGGTTAAATAACGACATATAGAGACAGACTAAACCGCCCATTAGATATAGAGTCATTGAATAATACATTCAGCAATCCACTCTTGTCAGAACTCTTCAAAAAACCCTGCTCTAGAGAAAGATGATGAAGTCTGTGTCCCAACACACTGTTCTCAGGCTAGTGTACTGTATGGCACAACTTATGATTAGAATTGGGGAGGGTTAGCTGATCCTAGATCTGTGTCTCTG
>NW_027258013.1:62500-67500 GCF_045791955.1 Oncorhynchus clarkii lewisi
ATGGCAGCAGGCGCCGTGCCCGTAGGCTGGGTGAACTCAGGGGCATGGCTGTCTGGCAGGTGGGCAAGGCTCTTCACAGCAACCACCCATCATCATGACCTGTGCCAGGCTGACAGCTCCCTGCGTGAGCCAACTGTTTACAGTGTTGCTAGTGCCAACGTTTGGCATGGAGAGAGAGAGGGCAGTGTGTGTGTGTGTGTGTGTGTGTGTGTGAGCGTCTAATGTCTAATGTGACCGTCTAATGTCTAATGTTCAACTGTTCTGCCTGTGATTATTATTATTTGACCCTGCTGGTCATCTATGAACATTTGAACATCTTGGCCATGTTCTGTTATAATCTCCACCCGGCACAGCCAGAAGAGGACTGGCCACCCCTCATAGCCTGGTTCCTCTCTAGGTTTCTTCCTAGGTTTTGGCCTTTCTAGGGAGTTTTTCCTAGCCACCGTGCTTCTACACCTGCATTGCTTGCTGTTTAGGGTTTTAGGCTGGGTTTCTGTACAGCACTTTGAGACATCAGCTGATATACGAAGGGCTTTATAAAAACATTTGATTTGATTTGATGTGGTTATTTTATGTTTTTGTGTGTGGGTGAGAAACCAGACGCTTTACTGACCTACAGTTATTCTAAACATGTGTGTATTCCTTTCAATTGGTCGGCATTGGTTTTGACAACCTAAAAAGGAAATACCAATTAAATTGCTCTGGGGTGAAATGACGGGGCCATTGATTGTAGAGCTGTTCATTTAGACTGTGGATAAACCACATGGACATTGACATTCCAATAAAAGCCATCTGGTATTGATGCAAAGCAAACATGACCCAGGCCATATTAATACAGACTGAGATGGACTGCATTCCAAAACTGCTGGGGAGAATAAATCACTAGCCAGTCAGGTTTTCTACCGGTGTTTGGCTGAAGGCACGTGCTAATTTCCGGTTGTTTGACCCACCTCAGGCAGGTAGTGTGGGTTGGCCATCTTGGTGGTCATGTAGAACCTGAATTTCTTGTTGTAGTCAATGTCGGAGTCTCCGAGGCGGATGAGGGTGCGGCCGCCCGCCACAAACGTCTGCTTCAGCAGGATGGGCTCCAGAGCCGGGTCCACAGTCTCCTTCAGCTACTCACACACAACCAGGACACAAAATGGATGTCGCGCTGGTCAGTTTTACCATTCTTCCTGTTCCAAGTCAACTCACCCAGGTCTCTTTGCTAACTCTAGACCCAAAATGGACTGGTCAGTTTCACCATTCTTCCTGTTCCAAGTCAACTCACCCAGGTCTCTTTGCTAACTCTAGACCCAAAATGGACTGGTCAGTTTTACCATTCTTCCTGTTCCAAGTCAACTCACCCAGGTCTCTTTGCTAACTCTAGACCCAAAATGGACTGGTCAGTTTTACCATTCTTCCTGTTCCAAGTCAACTCACCCAGGTCTCTTTGCTAACTCTAGACCCAAAATGGACTGGTCAGTTTTACCATTCTTCCTGTTCCAAGTCAACTCACCCAGGTCTCTTTGCTAACTCTAGACCCAAAATGGACTGGTCAGTTTTACCATTCTTCCTGTTCCAAGTCAACTCACCCAGGTCTCTTTGCTAACTCTAGACCCAAAATGGACTGGTCAGTTTTACCATTCTTCCTGTTCCAAGTCAACTCACCCAGGTCTCTTTGCTAACTCTAGACCCAAAATGGAGGATAGAACTGTCTTCCGAGACTAATCTCCATGGTGAATCGTGACCTAGAATGGCTGCCATTGTACTGACCTCCTCCAGCAGTACGGGCATGCCCATGCGGATGGCGTTCTCCAGGGTTCGCAGGAAACCAGAGTCGGTCAGCTTGATCACCTTCAGACCGTTCTTGGTCTCCTTGGAACGGATCCAACGGTTGGCCTGGAGACGGACCAGACACAGTTGTATAAAGCATTTCAAATGAGGGACTATTTGTTTAGTTTCAGGTCGGTTGTGATTGTGTAGCTACGTCATCCCAACGCCACAAGGGACAGAACTTCCATATTGTCCCTTTAAAGTATTCAAGTGACCACCATTGAGGGGTCATGTCATTTCCTCTCATACCAGAAAGTAACTATGTTGTCCATGACACAGGTGTCACACTCAATGCACGAAGGACCGAGAGTCTGCAGGTTTTCGCTCCTCCCTTGTACTTGATTGATGAATTAAGGTCACTAATTAATAAGGAACTCCACACACCTGGTTGTTTAGGTCTTAATTGAAAGGAAACAACTAAAACCTGCAGACACCAGGCCCTCCACGGAATGAGTTTGACACCCCTGGTGATTGATGAACCCGGCAGGTCAGAATCACTCTCATCGACATGAATGAAAACTAACAAATAGAAATGCACTACATTTGAGTCAGTGGACAGACAAGCAGTGTGTGTGTGAGTCTATTTGTGTGCGTTTGAGACGGTCTGCGCCAGCCGAACAACGAAGTGTCCCCGTGCTAGGCTGTCAGCAAGCCTCCCTGCCTGCTCAACTCCCTGCCTCTCCCCATCTCCATCGCGGCCTGTGCATGGCAGACAGAGACCAGTCAACAGACCGCTCCCTGGGGCAGCGGCCCAAAGAAAGAGAGGAGAAGGAGAAAGAAACAAAAGATGACAGGAAGCAACATAAGAGGTGTCAGGGGACTGGACCTGAGAGTCAAACTACAGAGTGGCCAAGCGCATGGAGTCTGTATTGCAACACAGAGAGAGTGGGAATAGTCTTAGTGTCTCAGGGCTGTTGTCTCCGTGGTGATAAGGGAATAGTGTTAGTAACAGAATAGTCAGGGCGGTTGTCTCCTGTTGTTGCCTTGTTCCAGGCTGGGGTTGGGGAATGGGAGTCAGGGGTTGTTCCAGGCTGGGGTCTGAGAATGGGAGTCAGGGTTTGTTCCAGGCTGGGGTCTGAGAATGGGAGTCAGGGTTTGTTCCAGGCTGGGGTCTGAGAATGGGAGTCAGGGTTTGTTCCAGGCTGGGGTCTGGGAATGGGAGTCAGGGTTTGTTCCAGGCTGGGGTCTGAGAATGGGAGTCAGGGTTTGTACCAGGCTGGGGTCCGGGAGTCAGGGTTTGTTCCAGGCTGGGGTCTGGGACCCAGGGTTTGTTCCAGGCTGGGGTCTGGGAGTCAGGGTTTGTTCCAGGCTGGGGTCTGAGAATGACAGTCAGGGTTTGTTCCAGGCTGGGGTCTGGGAATGCGAGTCAGTGTGTCTGGGAGTCAGGGTTTGTTCCAGGCTGGGGTCTGGGAGCCAGGGTTTGTTCCAGGCTGGGGTCTGGGAATGGGAGTCAGGGTTTGTTCCAGGCTGGGGTCTGAGAATGGGAGTCAGGGTTTGTTCCAGGCTGGGGTCTGGGAATGGGAGTCAGGGTTTGTTCCAGGCTTGGGTCCGAGAATGGGAGTCAGGGTTTGTTCCAGGCTGGGGCCTGAGAATGGGAGTCAGGATTTGAGCCACAACACATTACAACACAACTGTTATTTTAGCAGATGTAGCCACAGAAAAATAACTCTGGTCATCATAGCCAATACAAGAATAGAGAAAATGACAACTAGAAATACAACTTGACAAGTAGCTTATTACAAAGTATAAGATGAATAACTATTTGCAACACCATCGCATATAAAGGTACCTGTGATTAAAAGATGTTATAGAATCTAAATAGAGTATTTACGTAGAGGACTGAATCCAGAAGAGATGAAAAGTGTGGTAAGACAAATACTTCTGATTGGTTGATTGGCTGATTGGTTGAATGATTTAAGACAAAAATGACTGATTTGCTGTCAGCTGGGTCACCTGATCCTGAGGGTCGATCATGAGTGGCCAGCGGCGTCCACGGGTAACCAGGATTCCATTCTCAGTGGAAACGGTGTCCCGGGGCAACCCCTCGGCGTTCCACAGGCGGATCTCATAGGGGTCGCCCAGGATGTTGATGAGGCTGAAGCTGGCACTGATGGGGATGCCCAACTCCTGGCATCGCACAATCCACTGGTCTATCAGCTGCACACACACACACACACACACACACACACACACACACACACACACACACACACACACACACACACACACACACACACACACACACACACACACACACACACACACACACACACACACACACACACAAACACACACACACACATACACACAGCCACACACACACACACACACAGCCACACACAGACACACACAGCCACACACACACACACACACACACACACACACACACACACACCACACACACAGCCACACACACACAGCCACACACACAGCCACACACACAGGCACACACAGACACACACAGCCACACACACACACACACACACACACACACACACACACACACACACACACACACACACACACACACACAGCCACACACACACACACACGTTTATCAACAATCCGAGCCTTGTATATTCAGGATGAATGAACATTCCCAAGTCATCTGACTCCATAACCATGTGATATAACAGGTAGTATTGACAGACATTACAGACACAGTGGTAGTATTGACAGACAGTGGTTGTATTGACAGACAGCACATAGACAGTGGTAGTATTGACAGACAGCACATAGACAGTGGTAGTATTGACAGACAGTACAGAGACAGTGGTAATATTGACAGACAGCACATAGACAGTGTTAGTATTGACAGACAGCACATAGACAGTGATAGTATTGACAGACAGCACATAGACAGTGGTAGTATTGACAGACAGTACAGAGACAGTGGTAGTATTGACAGACAGCACATAGACAGTGTTAGTATTGACAGACACCACATAGACAGTGGTAGTATTGACAGACAGCACATAGACAGTGGTAGTATTGACAGACACCACATAGACAGTGATAGTATTGACAGACACCACATAGACAGTGGTAGTATTAACAGACAGCACATAGACAGTGATAGTATTAACAGACAGCACATAGACAGTGGTAGTATTGACAGACAGTACAGAGACAGTGGTAGTATTAACAGACAGCACATAGACAGTGGTAGTATTAACAGACAGCAC
>NW_027258013.1:72500-75000 GCF_045791955.1 Oncorhynchus clarkii lewisi
ATCATTGGAAGATTGACCATAAGAGACTACATTTTCCAAGTGTCCGCCTGTTGTCCTGCGTGGAATTCGGTGCGCAAACGCCAGCTGCTTGTACTTTTCCATTTGATTGAGGGGAGAAACCATGCTTCCACGAACGATATATCATTGAAGAGATATGTGAAAAACACCTTGAGGATTGATTCTAAACAACGTTTGCCATGTTTTCAGTCGATATTATGGAGTTAATTTGGAAAAAAGTTCGCGTTTTGAGGACTGAATTTTCATTTTTTTTTTGGTAGCCAAATGTGATGTACAAAACGGAGCTATTTCTAATACACAAAGAATCTTTTTTGGAAAAACTGAGCATCTGCTATCTAACTGAGAGTCTCCTCATTGAAAACATCCAAAGTTCTTCAAAGGTAAATGATTTTATTTGAAGGCTTTTATGTTTTTGTTGAAATCTTGCGTGCTGGATGCTAACGCTAATGCTAACGCTAAATGCTACGCTAGCTAGCCACTTTTACACAAATGATTGTTTTCCTATGGTTGAGAAGCATATTTTGAAAATCTGAGATGACAGTGTTGTTTACAAAAGGCTAAGCTTGAGAGATGGCATATTTATTTCATTTCATTTGCGATTTTCATGAATAGTTAACGTTGCGTTATGGTAATGAGCTTAGGTCTGTAAATAGAATCCCGGATCCGGGTTTGGTCGACGCAACAGGTTAACAAGGACCGCGCCTCTCTCCTCTCCTTCTCTGTGGCCACCACATGCTTCAAGATGGCCACCAGTGTTGCTGTACCCAAGAAGGCAAAGATAACTGAACTAAATGACTACCGCCCCGTAGCACTCAATTCTGTCATCATGAAGTGCTTTGAGAGACTAGTTAAGGATCATATCATCTCCACCCTACCTGTCACTAGACCCACTTCCGTTTGCATACCGCCCCAACAGGTCCACAGACGATGCAATCACCATTACAGTGCACACTGCCCTGTCCCATCTGTACAAGAGGAATACCTATTCATTGACTACAGCTCAGCATTCAACACCATAGTAATCATCAAGCTGGAGGCCCTGGGTCTCAACCCCGCCCTGTGCAATTGGGTCCTGTACTTTCTGACGGGCCGCCCCCAGGTGGTTAAGGTAGGAAACAACATCTCCACTTTGCTGACCCTCAACACTGGTGCCCCACAGGGTGAGTGCTCAGCCCCCTAATGTACTCTCTGTTCACCCAACAGCAGAGGGAGCACCCCCCCTATCCACATCGAAGGGAGAGCAGTGGAGAAGGTGGAAAGTTCCTCGGCATACACATCACAGACAAACTGAAATGGTCCACCCACACAGACAGTGTAGTGAAGGCACAGCAGCGCCTCTTCAACCTCAGGAGGCTGAAGAAATGTGGCTTGTCACTTAAAACCCTGACAAACTTTTACAGATGCACAAACGAGAGCATCCTGTCGGGCTGTATCACCGCCTGGTACGACAACTGCACCGCCCACAACCGTAAGGCTTTCCAGAGGGTAGTGAGGTCTGCACAACGCATCACCGGGGGCAAACTACCTGCCCTCCAGGACACCTACACCACCCGATGTCACAGGAAGGCCATAAAGATCATCAAGGACAACAACCACCCGGGCCACTGCCTGTTCACCCCGCTATCATCCAGAAGGCGAGGTCAGCACAGGTGCATCAAAGCTGGGACCGAGAGACTGAAAAACAGCTTCTATCTCAAGGCCATCAGACTGTTAAACAGCCACCACTAACTCAGAGAAGCTGCTGCCAACATAGAGGCTCAGGCCACTTTAATAAATTGATCACTAGTCACTTTAATAATGTTACCATGTCTTACATTACTCATCTCATATGTATCTACTGTATCTTATACCATCTTTTGCACCTTGCCTGTGCCACTCGGCCATCGCTCATCCATATATTTATATGTACATATTCTTATTCATTCCTTTACACATGTGTGTATAAGGTAGTTGTTGTGAAATTGTTAGATTACTTGCTAGATATTACTGCATTGTCGGAACTAGAAGCACAATCATTTCGCTACACTCGCATTAACATCTGCTAACCATGTGTATGTGACCGATAAACATTTATTAAATTTTTGATCTAAGATGCATCATAATCATAATGTTGTCAATATGTGATTTAAGTGTCGTTAGCGGACTGACATGCATCAATCACAACGTTGTCAATACGTTATCTAAGTGTTGTTAGTGGACTGACTTGCTGCCCAGCAGGATGCAGACGGCCTCCATAACAGTCATGACCATGTCAGGTGGTTTGGTGAAGACCCTGATCTCTGAGATGTCTGCCTTGTCCAGTGAGTCCAGGGCCTTGTTGGCACCTTCCAGAGCAGGCAGAGCCTCGTCTAGATCCCTCTGGGCGTCTGCTGCTATGGCCTGGGTGTCCTCAGCCTTCACCTTGGCCAGGGCCTCATCCTCCTTCACCACTTTACGCACCTGGGGACACACAGACACACACACAGACAGACAGACAGACAGA
>NW_027258013.1:80000-195000 GCF_045791955.1 Oncorhynchus clarkii lewisi
TACAAACCAGTCGATGGTGCAGCAGTTGACCAGAGAGGGGAACATACGACAGCGGGACCTGAAGGCATCTCCTACAGGACTCATACACAACACAATGTGCAGCTTCTCTCTGACCCGAGAGATGAAGAACTGGAACACCTAACACACACACACACACACAGGTTACACACACAGGTTACACACACAGGTTACACACACAGGGAGACACACAGGGAGAGACATACAGGTTACACACACAGGGAGACACACACAGGGAGAGACATACAGGTTACACACACAGGAAGACACATACAGGTTACACACACAGGGAGACACACACAGGGAGAGACATACAGGTTACACACACAGGGAGAGACACACAGGTTACACACACAGCGAGACACACACAGGGAGAGACACACAGGTTACACACACAGCGAGACACACACACATCTATAGAAATGCATTCAAGCAAACGCATACAAATGAACTCATGCAAACAGACTCACTGTATAGTCAAGTGCCAAATTCAAACTGTCTAACACATGAGAGGAAATCAATTGAGTGTTGTTTAGACTGAGGCCAAAGTCAGTGTAATTAAAGTGAAGGGGTCAGAGTTCTGGAGGTGTCCAGAGCCTGCTGCTCTGCCTTGTTGACAGACTACTGCTGGGACACTTCATATAGGACCTTAACAAGACACGAGACACTACACTGAATCCTACTGGGATGAATAGCTCAATATGAACACATACATCAATACATACAGTACATTACGTTTTGAATGAATAGCTCGCTGGATATATGTCTAAATACATGTATAAATATTAATGAATGATACTGTCATGACGTTGCCCTGTTGGGGGAGGTTTATGACCCCCCCACATAAATCTCCCCCTTTTTCTGTCCACTCTACAGACTCTTGGAAAGCCCTGTTGTTAACATATAGAGAGTATGGAAACATCAAAAGGTTGGGGAAAAGAACCATCTTTGTGTAATGCAACCAGTTGAAAGTGTCCGTTGGTACTTAAAGAATGATGTCAGATCAGTTGTTGTCTGGGACATTATATCTGATGACAGGACGACATAAACTGTGTCTTGTATCACATTATAGTTATCAGATTCACATGGAATTGTTGTGCAATTTAAATGTTTAAATATGAAACTATTTGTGAAAAGATGACATGTCATTTTAGCTTTTAAAATTAGAGAATTGTTTTCTTAAGTAAAATATGCTCAATCAGTGGCGACGCACCACGTGAATAGGTATTGGTTGGAAACGATGAAGCAATCCCTATTCTACATTACTATAAGAGCCCCCGTGACCCAATTCACGGCGAACTAAGCCAACCTCAGCGTGAGCTCTGGTTGCGAATGGTTGAATGACTACAACCTAACAAAATTAACATTGTGTTCCTGATGATGTGAGGACTGATGTCCATACGTCCAGAAGGGTGAATTTCAACGTAGAGGTAGCGATCGCCATGCTGGAAGGATGAATTTGAATACACCAGCCAGAATATAGCATGAGCTTAGTATGGCAACTTGGTATGAACTTTGAACTCTTATTCACTGAAGAAGTGATACATCCTAGATGTTGAGTCATCAGCAGCAGCTGTAAACGTGCGTGGGCTAGGAAAGGACGGACAATCTCTTCAGAACGACAGGGTACCACATCGTATCCGTTCTACCACACGACGACAGACTACAACGTATCCGCCCAGAAATATTATTCAAAGGACAAGGGAGATCTCTGCTGGGCAACCCAGCTTTCCATCTTCGACCAAACTATCGAAGCGCAGCTCAGAGAAAATATAATTCTTGCATTTTCCTTTTCCGAATGGGCGGTTATTTAGAATGCATAATATTCTGTTTTTACGATAGCATAGCTTCATAAGGTCCGATAGAGACCCAATTATTTTGTTCCTCAGTCTTTCCGCGCTTTCATTCAAACCCAACCCCCTTTCTTTGTGTAACCAACCGTCATATCAGTTCCGTCCGCTAAGGACTTTTTCTTGTATGACATAATTAGTAATCAATGTATGATGCAGCCTGTGCATATGTCATTCTGTGTGATTAGTTAGGTATTTAGTAAATAACTAATTAAACCAAATTTTGTATTGCTGATTCAACTTGTCAACCAGGGTTCGCGAAGATAACCAATCATTTTACGACGTTCAGATGAGACTGAATAAGGTGACGATTAATAATTGACTGCTGTTGATATAAAAGATTACCAGGTCTTTAAGAGTGTATTCAGAAGACAACAGCTCTATAAACATTCTTCCGTGGTGCCCCGACTTCCTTGTTAATATATTTACATGATTAGTTTAATCAGGTAATATTAATTACAGATAATTGATTTTATAAAATAACATGTCATATCATTTAATCCATAGTAAAGACACGACAGTACATACATAAATATTACACATGTACTTATTATATTTAACCTTTATTTTGACAGGGAGTAAAGGTCTCTTTTACAGAGGAGCCCTGTAATTACAATTCTATATTGAGTGTTCTATGAGTGAGTGTGTACTCTACCGTACCTCGTCTCGGTTTCCCTCATTGATGCCGGCCTCCTTGGCTCTGGGCCGTGTGGCAGCCAGGACCTGCTCCAGATCATCCTTCTCAAACAGGTTGGGCACCTCTCCACTGTTCAACATGTTGTTAATGTCCTCTAGGAACTCCTCCACCACGATCTGATGAACAATAATACACACATGCAATGGAGGAGGGATGGAAACGTGCCTGAGAACTGAAGACCGAAGCTATAGCTTCCAGGGCTAATGCCTCGGCTTCTGCTCAGTGGGGTAATGAGGTGATGAGTCACAGAGGTGGCATGGTTTGGCAAGCAGATGGTCACAGATAAACACTGGCCATAGCTACTTCATTAGCTGTCTGGTACAGTCTTTATGGAGGAACCTGCTATCTGCCCATCACATAGTCTCCATAAATACTACTGTCTGGTACAGTCTTTATGGAGGAACCTGCTATCTGCCCATCACATGGCCTCCATGCACACACACCTGTACTTGCAAACTCTCCCCTCCTCGCCCCCCTCTTCCCCTCCCCTACCTGTGTGTCAGTGAAGTGGAACACCATGTCCTCTCCCCCCTCTTCCCCTCCCCTACCTGTGTGTCAGTGAAGTGGAACACCATGTCCTCTCCCCCCTCTTCCCCTCCCCTACCTGTGTGTCAGTGAAGAGGAACACCATGTCCTCTCCCCCTCTTCCCCTCCCCTACCTGTGTGTCAGTGAAGAGGAACACCATGTCCTCTCCCCCCTCTTCCCCTCCCCTACCTGTGTGTCAGTGAAGAGGAACACCATGTCCTCTCCCCCTCTTCCCCTCCCCTACCTGTGTGTCAGTGAAGTGGAACACCATGTCCTCTCCCCCCTCTTCCCCTTCAGTGAAGTGGAACACCATGTCCTCTCCCCCCTCCCCCCTCTCCCCCCTCCCCTACCTGTGTGTCAGTGAAGTGGAACACCATGTCCTCTCCCCCCTCTTCCCCTCCCCTACCTGTGTGTCAGTGAAGAGGAACACCATGTCCTTGCCCTCCACCCCAGCCATCTTGAACAGTCGTCTCAGGTCTTCATGGAAGCTGTCGTAGTTGTATCCTCGGCTCAGTTCTATCTGGAAGCAGCGCATGCCGCACATGTGGGCCGCCAGCCGCGTCAGTGACTGCTTCCCCGTGCCCCCCACGCCCACCAATAGGGCGTTACCACGCTCCTGGCGGATCATACGCGCTATCCTATAGGAACAGAAGGACTGGGTCAGGAAGTAAGCAATTTAACAAATTAAAGCATTACAAAAACACAAAAACGAACTCTTTATGGGGTTCTGGACAAAATAAGTCCACTAAATAGGGAATAGAGTGTTGTTAAGTATGTTAATCAGTTCACTAAATAGGGAATAGAGTGTCATTAAAGATGCTAATCGGTCCACTAAATAAGGAATAGAGTGTTGTTAAGTATGCTAATCAGTTCACTAAATAGGGAATAGTGTTGTTAAGTATGTTAATCAGTTCACTAAATAGGGAATAGAGTGTCATTAAAGATGCTAATCGGTCCACTAAATAAGGAATAGAGTGTTGTTAAGTATGCTAATCAGTTCACTAAATAGGGAATAGTGTTGTTAAGTATGTTAATCAGTTCACTAAATAGGGAATAGGGTGTCATTAAAGATGCTAATCAGTTCACTAAATAGGGAATAGAGTGTTGTTAAGTATGCTAATCGGTCCACTAAATAGGGAATAGAGTGTCATTAAAGATGCTAACCAGTTCACTAAATAGGGAATAGGGTGTCATTAAAGATGCTAACCAGTTCACTAAATAGGGAATAGGGTGTGATTAAAGATGCTAATCAGTTCACTAAATAGGGAATAGGGTGTGATTAAAGATGCTAATCAGTTCACTAAATAGGGAATAGGGTGTCATTAAAGATGCTAACCAGTCCACTAAATAGGGAATAGAGTGTTGTTAAGTATGCTAATCAGTTCACTAAATAGGGAATAGAGTGTCATTAAAGATGCTAACCAGTTCACTAAATAGGGAATAGGGTGTCATTAAAGATGCTAACCAGTTCACTAAATAGGGAATAGGGTGTCATTAAAGATGCTAATCAGTTCACTAAATAGGGAATAGGGTGTCATTAAAGATGCTAATCAGTTCACTAAATAGGGAATAGGGTGCGATTTAGGCCAAAACATCTGTACACTATATAGGGAATGGGGTACAATTTCGAATGCATTCACTGCACTAATTAGGGAATAGGGCTCCGTTTCCGAGTGTAAAATGACCTGGAGACATGTTCTACAGCGTCCTGGAAGAACACCAGCTTGGTCTCCTTGGAGAAGGTCATGTTGTAGTCATCCAGGTAGTCCTGGAGCACAGCCCTGATCTTATCTGGCTCTGTTAGGTCCTCATACAGACGATCTGCCTTCTCTGCACCCACCTAGAGGAGAGGGAGGGAGGGAGGGAAAGGGGGAGTGAGAGATGGAGGGGGGCGGGGGGGGGGGGAGACAGGAAGGATTGCGAGATAGATAGATGAATGCCGTAAATGTTAAGCGCTTTGAGCACCTGGGAAATTGATTGGATTTATAGGCTTATAGCGCATTTTACCTTGATGAAATCTCCAAATATGATGGGTTTGGTCACAAAGTAATTGGGTTCTAAATTGAAGCCAAAATATTTGCCTGAAAGAAGAAGAAGGGAAAGATATTTAAAGAGTTGCTATTCATAGCTCAACAATTGTGGGACGTTTCAGATAAGGACATTGAAATGGCTTTCAAACTTAATATGTCAAAACACTGCTTAGTGAGAGGCTAAACTCTGAAAGTTCAAACTAGCCGTCTAGGTTCTATTAAACTCTGTGTTATGTTCTTACTGGCCGTCTAGCTCTAGGTTCTATTGAACTCTGTGTTATGTTCTTACTGGCCGTCTAGGTTCTATTACACTCTGTGTTATGTTCTTACTGACTGTCTAGCTCTAGGTTCTATTGAACTCTGTGTTAGGTTCTTACTGGCCGTCTAGGTTCTATTGAACTCTGTGTTATGTTCTTACTGGCCGTCTAGGTTCTATTAAACTCTGTGTTATGTTCTTCCTAATCGTCTAGGTTCTATTAAACTCTGTGTTACGTTCTTACTAACTGTCTAGGTTCTATTAAACTCTGTGTTATGTTCTTCCTAATCGTCTAGGTTCTATTAAACTCTGTGTTATGTTCTTACTGGCCGTCTAGGTTCTATTAAACTCTGGGTTATGTTCTTACTAACTGTCTAGGTTCTATTAAACTCTGTGTTATGTTCTTCCTAATCGTCTAGGTTCTATTAAACTCTGTGTTACGTTCTTACTAACTGTCTAGGTTCTATTAAACTCTGTGTTATGTTCTTCCTAATCGTCTAGGTTCTATTAAACTCTGTGTTATGTTCTTACTGGCCGTCTAGGTTCTATTAAACTCTGTGTTATGTTCTTACTAACTGTCTAGGTTCTATTACACTCTGTGTTATGTTCTTACTGGCCGTCTAGGTTCTATTAAACTCTGTGTTATGTTCTTACTGGTCGTCTAGGTTCTATTAAAATCTGTGTTATGTTCTTACTAACCGTCTAGGTTCTATTAAACTCTGTGTTACGTTCTTACTGGCCGTCTAGGTTCTATTAAACTCTGTGTTACGTTCTTACTGGTCGTCTAGGTTCTATTACACTCTGTGTTATGTTCTTACTGGTCGTCTAAGTTCTATTACACTGTGTGTTATGTTCTTACTGGCCGTCTAGGTTCTATTACACTCTGTGTTATGTTCTTACTAACTGTCTAGGTTCTATTACACTCTGTGTTACGTTCTTACTGGCCGTCTAGGTTCTATTACACTGTGTGTTACGTTCTTACTGGTCGTCTAGGTTCTATTACACTCTGTGTTATGTTCTTACTGGTCGTCTAGGTTCTATTAAACTCTGTGTTACGTTCTTACTGGTCGTCTAGGTTCTATTACACTCTGTGTTATGTTCTTACTGGCCATCTCAGAGACAATGGTGTTGAAGTAGGTTTTGTCTTCGTTGTTGATGAGGCGGTCGTGGAACACTCTCTGACACTCGTGACAGAACAGACGGAATATCCCAGTCTGATCCCTCACCGTGCCTGGCTCACACTGCAACATACCTGGAGGACAAACAGACAGAGGGAGGGAGAGAGAGGGAGAATGAGAGAGAGGTGAGAGGAGGGAGGGAGGAGTGGGGAGAGAGGAGGAGGGAGGAAAGTAAAGAGGCAGGGAGGGAGAGAGAGAATGAGAGAGGGAGGTGGAGGGAGAGAGAGATGGAGGGGAGGGGGGAGAGGGAGTGGGGGAGGGGGGAGGTGAAGGGAAGAGAGAGGTAAAGAGGCAGGGAGGGAGAGGGAGAGAGAATGAGGAGGGAGGTGAAGGGAGGGAGAGAGGGGGGTGAAGGGAGGGAGAGAAGTGGAGGGAGGAGAGATGAGAGAGAGTGGGAGGCAGGGAGGAGAGGGAGCGGGGGAGGGAGGAAGGTGAAGGGGGGAGGGAGGGTTAGATGGATTTAACATGATTTATTTACGACCAGAGAATAATAAAACATGATTCAACTTGGTGGTTCTCACCCTGCAACCTTAACACATGAAGAAGTAAAGAAAGTCTAATATCTGCTGTTGACACATCCCTGTTGTTATCAATGTTATGCAATGCTAGGGATGCTTTAGGAGATATGATGGGTCGGACACACCAGAGGATCCATGTTCAAGTCTTGTTAGAAAGTTGAGGGCATTAATGTGACCACGCTCGCCCTCAGCAAGAATGGGGGCTGGGTTGGCCTTATTCGCCTTGGGTAAGTATTAATGCTGGTGTGTGTATGTGAGTGTATGTGTGTGTGTTTACGCTCGCTGGTGTGTGTGTGTCGTTGTGTGTGTGTGTGTTCTGCATGGTGACTCCCTAGCGGGGGTCAGGGAGCAGTAGTCACTTCAACTCAGGCCTCTCTGCTCTGATGATGGTTGTGAGGCTGCTGGGTAGAGGACTGGTACTGTCTCTGTCTGGACTTCAGGCTACAACCAAGAGCATCTCAGTCCATCAGCTACTTTAATAACTTACAAATGAATAAGCCAAGACAAACTTTCTCACCCTGGACATACTTGGAGAGGTCCCTGAGGTTGAAGACGTAGTGTGTGTGTGTGTGTCTCACCCTGGACACACTTGGATAGGTCTCTGAGGGTGAAGACGTAGTGTGTGTGTGTGTGTGTGTGTGTGTGTGTGTGTCACCCTGGACACACTTGGAGAGGTCCCTGAGGTTGAAGACGTAGTGTGTGTGTGTGTGTATGTCTCACCTTGGACACATTTGGAGAGGTCCCTGAGGTTGAAGACGTAGTGTGTGTGTGTGTGTCTCACCCTGGACACATTTGGAGAGGTCCCTGAGGTTGAAGACGTAGTGTGTGTGTGTGTGTGTGTGTGTGTGTGTGTGTGTCTCACCCTGGACACACTTGGAGAGGTCCCTGAGGTTGAAGACGTAGTGTGTGTGTGTGTGTGTCTCACCCTGGACACACTTGGAGAGGTCCCTGAGGTTGAAGACGTAGTGGGACTTGGCTGGTGTAGGCAGGAGGTCGACAGACATGCGGTGGTAGATCTCTACTGCTGCGTCTACGATGCTGCCTGCTGAAGACCTCACCGCCTGGGGGAACTCACTGAGGAAACCACTGAGGATGGCCTGGAGGGGGAGAGACCGTTTCAACAGAGAGAGTTAAGCGTACGTGGGCTTGAATATGCCCTTGAGGAGAGAGGGCAGACTCAAGACACACACGTGATTGTGTGTGTGTGGTCTTGTTGATCTGAATCCCCCTAAAGTCCCCACAAGGATAATAAAACAAGGCAAATTCTCCCTCGTGGGGACATTTCCCACATCCCCATGAGGACAAAGGCTATTTTAAGATTAGGGGTTAAGTTTAGGGTTAGAATTAGGGTTAGAATTAGGGTTAGAATTAGGGTTAGAATTAGAGTTAGAATTAGGGTTAGAATTAGGGTTAGAATTAGGGTTATAATTAGAGTTAGAATTAGGGTTAGAATTAGGGTTAGAATTAGGGTTAGAATTAGGGTTAGAATTAGGGTTATAATTAGAGTTAGAATTAGGGTTAGAATTAGGGTTAGAATTAGGGTTATAATTAGAGTTAGAATTAGGGTTAGGGTAAGGCGTTAGTGGTTAGGTTTATGAGTTAGGTGTAGGGTTTGGGTTAAGGTTAGGGGTTAGGTTTAGGGTTAGAATTAGGGTTAGGGTAAGGCATTAGTGGTTAGGTTTAGGAGATAGGTGTAGGGTTTGGGTTAAGGTTTAGGGTTAGAATTAGGGTTAGTGGGTAGAATTAGGGTTAGGGTAAGGCATTAGTGGTTAGGTTTAGGAGATAGGTGTAGGGTTTGGGTTAAGGTTTAGGGGTTAGGTTTAGGGTTAGAATTAGGGTTAGTGGGTAGGATTAGGGTTAGGGTAAGGCATTAGTGGTTAGGGTTTATGGAGTAGGAGATAGGTGTAGGGTTTGGGTTAAGGTTTAGGGGTTAGGTTTAGGGTTAGAATTAGGGTTATAATTAGAGTTAGAATTAGGGTTAGGGTCGTTAGTGGTTAGGTTTATGAGTTAGGTGTAGGGTTTGGGTTAAGGTTAGGGGTTAGGTTTAGGGTTAGAATTAAAAAAAAAAAAAGGATTTTGAATGTAAATCAATTATAGGTTTACGAGGATAGAAAAACATGTGTGAGGATAGTTGATATGTAATTAATTAAGGGGCTGTGCGGGAGAGGACATGACGATAGTCGATCTGTAATTAAACTACCACAGCTTGTTAAGGGCTGTGAGGGAGAGGACATGACGATAGTCGATCTGTAATTAAACTACCACAGCTTGTTAAGGGGCTGTGAGGGAGAGGACATGACGTAGGATCTGTAATTAAACTACCACAGCTTGTTAAGGGCTGTGAGGGAGAGGACATGATGATGGGTCTGTAATTAGGGTACCACAGGGTAAGGGGCTGTGCAGGGAGAGGACATGACGATAGTTGATCTGTAATTAAACTACCACAGCTTGTTAAGGGCTGTGAGGGAGAGGACAGTCATGACGATAGTGATCTGTAATTAAACTACCACAGGTGTTAAGGGGCTGTGCGGGAGAGGACATGACGATAGTCGATCTGTAATTAAACTACCACAGCTTGTTAAGGGCTGTGAGGGAGAGGACATGACGATAGGATCTGTAATTAAACTACCACAGCTTGTTAAGGGCTGTGAGGGAGAGGACAGTCATGACGATAGTTGATCTGTAATTAAACTACCACAGCTTGTTAAGGGGCTGTGAGGGAGAGGACATGACGATAGTCGATCTGTAATTAAACTACCACAGCGTGTTAAGGGGCTGTGAGGGAGAGGACATGACGATAGTTGATCTGTAATTAAACTACCACAGCTTGTTAAGGGCTGTGAGGGAGAGGACATGATGATGGTCGATCTGTAATTAAACTACCACAGCTTGTTAAGGGGCTGTGAGGGAGAGGACATGACGATAGTTGATCTGTAATTAAACTACCACAGCTTGTTAAGGGCTGTGAGGGAGAGGACATGACGATAGTCGATCTGTAATTAAACTACCACAGCTTGTTAAGGGGCTGTGAGGGAGAGGACATGACGATAGTCGATCTGTAATTAAACTACCACAGCTTGTTAAGGGCTGTGAGGGAGAGGACATGACGATAGTCGATCTGTAATTAAACTACCACAGCTTGTTAAGGGGCTGTCAGGGAGAGGACATGACGATAGTCGATCTGTAATTAAACTACCACAGCTTGTTAAGGGGCTGTGAGGGAGAGGACATGACGATAGTCGATCTGTAATTAAACTACCACAGCTTGTTAAGGGCTGTGAGGGAGAGGACATGATGATGGTCGATCTGTAATTAAACTACCACAGCTTGTTAAGGGGCTGTGCGGGAGAGGACATGACGATAGTTGATCTGTAATTAAACTACCACAGCTTGTTAAGGGCTGTGAGGGAGAGGACATGACGATAGTTGATCTGTAATTAAACTACCACAGCTTGTTAAGGGCTGTGAGGGAGAGGACATGACGATAGTTGATCTGTAATTAAACTACCACAGCTTGTTAAGGGCTGTGAGGGAGAGGACATGACGATAGTTGATCTGTAATTAAACTACCACAGCTTGTTAAGGGGCTGTGAGGGAGAGGACATGACGATAGTTGATCTGTAATTAAACTACCACAGCTCTTTAAGGGGCTGTGAGGGAGAGGACATGACGATAGTTGATCTGTAATTAAACTACCACAGCTTGTTAAGGGGCTGTGAGGGAGAGGACATGATGATAGTCGATCTGTAATTAAACTACCACAGCTTGTTAAGGGGCTGTGAGGGAGAGGACATGATGATGGTCGATCTGTAATTAAACTACCACAGCTTGTTAAGGGGCTGTGAGGGAGAGGACATGACGATAGTCGATCTGTAATTAAACTACCACAGCTCTTTAAGGGGCTGTGAGGGAGAGGACATGACGATAGTCGATCTGTAATTAAACTACCACAGCTTGTTAAGGGGCTGTGAGGGAGAGGACATGACGATAGTCGATCTGTAATTAAACTACCACAGCTTGTTAAGGGGCTGTGAGGGAGAGGACAGTCATGACGATAGTCGATCTGTAATTAAACTACCACAGCTTGTTAAGGGGCTGTGAGGGAGAGGACATGACGATAGTTGATCTGTAATTAAACTACCACAGCTTGTTAAGGGGCTGTGAGGGAGAGGACATGACGATAGTCGATCTGTAATTAAACTACCACAGCTTGTTAAGGGCTGTGAGGGGGAGAACATGACGATAGTTGATCTGTAATTAAACTACCACAGCTTGTTAAGGGGCTGTGAGGGAGAGGACATGATGATAGTCGATCTGTAATTAAACTACCACAGCTTGTTAAGGGGCTGTGAGGGAGAGGACATGATGATGGTCGATCTGTAATTAAACTACCACAGCTTGTTAAGGGGCTGTGAGGGAGAGGACATGATGATGGTCGATCTGTAATTAAACTACCACAGCTTGTTAAGGGGCTGTGAGGGAGAGGACATGACGATAGTCGATCTGTAATTAAACTACCACAGCTTGTTAAGGGGCTGTGAGGGAGAGGACATGACGATAGTCGATCTGTAATTAAACTACCACAGCTTGTTAAGGGGCTGTGAGGGAGAGGACATGACGATAGTCGATCTGTAATTAAACTACCACAGCTTGTTAAGGGGCTGTGAGGGAGAGGACATGACGATAGTCGATCTGTAATTAAACTACCACAGCTTGTTAAGGGGCTGTGAGGGAGAGGACATGACGATAGTCGATCTGTAATTAAACTACCACAGCTTGTTAAGGGGCTGTGAGGGAGAGGACATGACGATAGTTGATCTGTAATTAAACTACCACAGCTTGTTAAGGGGCTGTGAGGGAGAGGACATGACGATAGTCGATCTGTAATTAAACTACCACAGCTTGTTAAGGGCTGTGAGGGGGAGTGACGATAGTTGATCTGTAATTAAACTACCACAGCTTGTTAAGGGGCTGTGAGGGAGAGGACATGATGATGGTCGATCTGTAATTAAACTACCACAGCTTGTTAAGGGGCTGTGAGGGAGAGGACATGATGATGGTCGATCTGTAATTAAACTACCACAGCTTGTTAAGGGGCTGTGAGGGAGAGGACATGACGATAGTCGATCTGTAATTAAACTACCACAGCTTGTTAAGGGGCTGTGAGGGAGAGGACATGACGATAGTTGATCTGTAATTAAACTACCACAGCTTGTTAAGGGCTGTGAGGGAGAGGACATGACGATAGTCGATCTGTAATTAAACTACCACAGCTTGTTAAGGGCTGTGAGGGAGAGGACATGACGATAGTCGATCTGTAATTAAACTACCACAGCTTGTTAAGGGGCTGTGAGGGAGAGGACATGACGATAGTCGATCTGTAATTAAACTACCACAGCTTGTTAAGGGGCTGTGAGGGAGAGGACATGAGGAGAGAAAAGACAAGAGGGTTTGGAGACAGGGGGTTAAAAGGTCATATTAGGGTTAGGAACTGAGGTTGGAGGTTAAGTCTTGACCTTGAAGATCTGTTTGAGACTGTGCTCTTAGAGCAGGGTTTAGTTGTCAGAGGTCAGGGGTTACTCACATTGAAGATCTGTTTGAGGCTGTGTTCGGAGGGAGTGGGCAGACACAGCATGCTGAAGTGGCGGATGAAACGAGGGGTCACCGGGTTACGGCCCCCTCCAGGCGGAGCGCAGGCCGCCGCGATCGTCATGTCCTGCAGAGAGAAAGAGAATGAGAGAGAAGAGGGGAGGAACGGGGGAGAGGGGGGTCGAAAGGAAGATTTGGCACAGAAAAAATATTTCCTACCAACACATTTTCATATGTATTTAAACCCTCATATTTTCAGATGTATTTGAACCCTCACATTTTCATATGTATTTGACCCTCATATTTTCATATATATTTAAACCCTCATATTTTGAAACCTCATCGATTTCGTCTTTTATCAATATTACATTTGACTTTCAGTTTGAAGAACCTCCACCCGGGCCAGAATGTTTAGCTAAAGTTAAGTTAAACTTCAGAATGAAACCCTGTTTGGATTAGAAAATATTGACATGCTCTTGGTTCTGTATTCCCTGTGTGTGTGTGGGTCTGTGTGTGTGTGTGCGTGTGTGTGTGTGTGTGTGTGTGTGTGTGTGTGTGTGTGTGTGTGTGCGTGTGTGTGTGTCTGCATATGACCTTGTGTGACTACTCTGGTTGCTGTATTGACATGGTTGTCTGTCGTCTGTCTGCATGTGGTGGAAACACATTTACACCCAGTACACGTTCAGATCTCAACAAACAGAATAACTGATTCTGTGAATAATTGTGCTATTGGAAACTAATTACTGTGTGCTGACCATTCACAACAATAACAAAAGACTAAAACAAACACATTGTACTGTGGCAGAAAAACGGACCCTATCAGTTCCTGGACCTGGGCCTCCAATCTACTATGGACCTCAGACCATCCCTCTGTCTGAATACTAAACAAGTCAAAGTTTTCACTGACCACAAACATAAAGTCACTTCATTTTCTCAGACTTCAAAATAACGACTGGAGCAGAATACACTCAATGTTTCACCTCATATCCTCTAGCCCAGACAAGATGAGACTCTGTCTACATATTGAACAAGACTGTGTGTGTGCGGTGTGTGAGTGTGTGTGTGTGGTGTGTGGTGTGTGTGTGTGTGTGGTGTGTGTGTGTGTGGTGTGTGGTGTGTGGTGTGTGTGGTGTGTGGTGTGTGTGTGTGCATGGTGTGTGGTGTGTGGTGTGTGGTGTGTGGTGTGTGTGGTGTGTGGTGTGTGTGTGTGGTGTGTGGTGTGTGGTGTGTGTGGTGTGTGGTGTGTGTGTGTGCATGGTGTGTGGTGTGTGTGTGTGCATGGTGTGTGGTGTGTGGTGTGTGTCGTGTGTGGTGTGTGGTGTGTGTACCTGGATCTCCTTCCAGAAGAACTTATCTCGGTCGTAGAAGCCGTGGAAGTCCTGGAACTGTCTGAGCAGTTCTATTGGCGGCTGGGAGCCGTAGGTGTCCAATTTAGGCATGTTCAGATCATCCACAAAGATCACTATCTTTCTGTTACCAGGAGCACCTGACATGAAGAGGAGGGATGGAGGACATGAATAACACTTCGCTAAGTAGGCCTATCAGTTCTTGTTACCAGGGTGATCTGTAACATTGCCTGGGTGATGTATAACCACCATGTTGTGCTAGGAGGCCAACAACATATGAACCCAGGACCGTGTTTGGGAGACCCTGTTCTCGCACCTCTCCAATATCATTCCTGTCTCTTTCCTCTTACGTCTCTCAATCTCTCTCTCACCCAGAACGTGTTGCTAGTTACCGTATCTCTACCCCAATATTACTCTCTCTCTCTCTCTCTCACCCAGAACGTGTTGCTAGTTACCGCATCTCTACCCCAATATTACTCTCTCTCTCTCACCCAGAACGTGTTGCTAGTTACCGTATCTCTACCCCAATATCTCTCTCTCTCTCTCACCCAGAACGTGTTGCTAGTTACCGCATCTCTACCCCAATATTACTCTCTCTCTCTCTCACCCAGAATGTGTTGCTAGTTACCGTATCTCTACCCCAATATCTCTCTCTCTCTCTCTCTCTCTCTCACCCAGAATGTATTGCTAGTTACCGTATCTCTACCCCAATATCTCTCTCTCTCTCTCACCCAGAATGTGTTGCTGTGAACCGTATCTCTACCCCAATATTACTCGCTCTCTCTCTCACTCTCTCTCTCTCACCCAGAATGTGTTGCTGGTTACCGTATCTCTACCCCAATATTACTCTCTCTCTCTCTCTCTCTCTCTCTCTCTCTCTCTCTCTCTCTCTCTCTCTCTCTCTCTCTCTCTCTCTCTCTCTCTCTCTCTCTCTCTCTCACCCAGAATGAGTTGCTAGTTACCGTATCTCTACCCCAATATTACTCTCTCTCTCTCACCCAGAATGTGTTGCTAGTTACCGTATCTCTACCCCAATATTACTCTCTCTCTCTCTCTCTCACCCAGAATGTTCTTCCTCTTCTTCTCCAGTTTGGACTCGATCATCTCCTGTGTTCTGGCCGAGGTGGTCTGGGCTGAGAAGTTGATATAGACGGGAACATAGCCTCCTTTCTCCTGGACACTGTTCAGAAGACCACGGGCCACCACAGACTGACACACACACAGAGAGAGACAAGAGAACACACTGAGGAATGCATAGGGTTAACAGTGAGTGTTAGATGAATTGCATGATAAATGTGTTTTTCTCCACAAAGTCCAGCTAATACAACGAGTAAGAGATGCCTCTGACAAGCACTGGTGCAGGGCAACATTATGGAAGGTTGAAATATCAACATGTCAGAAGATATCCAAGGAGCAGTCTAGAGTAGTTTAGGTAGGTAGGTAGGTAGGTAGGTAGGTAGGTAGGTGTGTGTGTAGGTGTGTGTGTGTGTGTGTGTGTGTGTGTGTGTGTGTGTGTGTGTGTGTGTGTGTGTGTGTGTGTAACCATACCTTTCCTACTCCGGTGATGCCGGTGAAGAGAACAGAGTGTCCTACAGACAGCAGCTTCTCCATCAGGTAGCCATAACGCACTGTGTCGGTGGTGGGAACCAACATCTCAAAGAAGGGCAGTTCCTTGTTGTACCTAAAGGAGGGGATGATCCTCTCCCACGGCTCCAGACGCTTGTGGTTGAAGTCCATGAACACACTCCACAGGTCCCCCGAGCTGGGCAGCTACACACACACAATATAGACAAATACAGTGACACATACTAGCATATACTCACACACACAGGGTTGATAGTATTTACTGTCCCTAAGTCATACAGATCTAACAGGGTTGATAGTATTTACAGTCCCTAAGTCATACAGATCTAACAGGGTTGATAGTATTTACTGTCCCTAAGTCATACAGATCTAACAGGGTTGATAGTATTTACTGTCCCTAATTCATACAGATCTAACAGGGTTGATAGTATTTACTGTCCCTAAGTCATACAGATCTAACAGGGTTGATAGTATTTACAGTCCCTAAGTCATACAGATCTAACAGGGTTGATAGTATTTACAGTCCCTAAGTCATACAGATCTAACAGGGTTGATAGTATTTACTGTCCCTAAGTCATACAGATCTAACAGGGTTGATAGTATTTACAGTCCCTAAGTCATACAGATCTAACAGGGTTGATAGTATTTACTGTCCCTAAGTCATACAGATCTAACAGGGTTGATAGTATTTACTGTCCCTAAGTCATACAGATCTAACAGGGTTGATAGTATTTACAGTCCCTAAGTCATACAGATCTAACAGGGATGATAGTATTTACTGTCCCTAAGTCATACAGATCTAACAGGGTTGATAGTATTTACTGTCCCTAAGTCATACAGATCTAACAGGGTTGATAGTATTTACAGTCCCTAAGTCATACAGATCTAACAGGGTTGATAGTATTTACTGTCCCTAAGTCATACAGATCTAACAGGGTTGATAGTATTTACTGCCACTAAGTCATACAGATCTAACAGGGTTGATAGTATTTACTGTCCCTAAGTCATACAGATCTAACAGGGTTGATAGTATTTACTGTCCCTAAGTCATACAGATCTAACAGGGTTGATAGTATTTACAGTCCCTAAGTCATACAGATCTAACAGGGTTGATAGTATTTACTGTCCCTAAGTCATACAGATCTAACAGGGTTGATAGTATTTACTGTCCCTAAGTCATACAGACCTAACAGGGTTGATAGTATTTACTGTCCCTAAGTCATACAGATCTAACAGGGATGATAGTATTTACTGTCCCTAAGTCATACAGATCTAACAGGGATGATAGTATTTACTGTCCCTAAGTCATACAGATCTAACAGGGATGATAGTATTTACTGTCCCTAAGTCATACAGATCTAACAGGGATGATAGTATTTACTGTCCCTAAGTCATACAGATCTAACAGGGTTGATAGTATTTACTGTCCCTAAGTCATACAGATCTAACAGGGTTGATAGTATTTACTGTCCCTAAGTCATACAGATCTAACAGGGTTGATAGTATTTACTGTCCCTAAGTCATACAGATCTAACAGGGTTGATAGTATTTACTGTCCCTAAGTCATACAGATCTAACAGGGTTGATAGTATTTACTGTCCCTAAGTCATACAGATCTAACAGGGTTGATAGTAATAATGTTTCATATAGTCTAACACGGGAAATGTCATGATGGAAGCAGGTAGACAAATCCATGTCAGGATGAAACAGTTTGGTGGTCAGAACGCCATTAAAGGGTGCAGGCCTGTGTGTCTCTATGTTTAGGTAACTGATGCCTGGAGAGGCCTGTGTGTCTCTATGTTTAGGTAACTGATGCCTGGAGAGGCCTGTGCTCTTAGTTGTTGACTGTGTTTTCACCGCCCTGCGCATGTGTTCTGCAGTGTGTGACCAAACCTCAAGATGGTAGGCTAAATGTTACTAGAACCTCCCCCCTGCAGTGTGTGAGAGTTTGTGTTCCTCCCCCTGCAGTGTGTGAGAGTTTGTGTTCCTCCCCCTGCAGTGTGTGAGAGTTTGTGTGCTGTGTTTGTCCCCCTGGACTTGGTGTTCTGCTGTTCGAGGTGTGTGGGTGCGTGTGGTTTGTTTACTGTCAGCGAGAGCCAGCCACCAACTCCAAGGCTAGCGGGCACGGAAACTGGCACACATATCATTACACACACACAGGGATATTAATGTGTACACAATGCCCCCTAACTCCACAGTAGATAGGAATGTGAACGGGTACATAATGGCCCTAACTCCACAGTAGATAGGAATGTGAATGGGTAGATAATGGCCCATAATTCCACAGTAGATAGGAATGTGAATGGGTACATAATGGCCCCTAACTCCACAGTAGACACGCATAATAATGTGTCCATATTGGCCCATAACTCCACAGTAGACAGGAATATTAATGTGTACACAATGGCCCCTAACTCCACAGTAGACAGGAATATGAATGGGTACATAATGGCCCCTAACTCCACAGAAGACAGAGCGACACATGAGTTATCCCCAGAGACAGACTTCACCAGCCTTGTGTTGGTGTCTGGGGGTGTGTGTGCATGCACGTTTAGATCCTCCAGGACAAATCATCTCTGTTAGTTATGGACCATAACACATTCAGCCTTCACCCTTTCTCCCTCACACTCTCTCACTCCACTAACAGGTAAATGATGCATATTCTACTCCTCCACGGACTCACTCAAGGAATACAACATTCTATCCATCATTACACTGTTACAACCCAGGGGACACTTCCAGAACAGGAAAGTAGAGAGTTCCTATTGGATATCATTACTGTGATACCAACCAATGGCAACCATAGTCTCCATTGATGGCATGATGAAATACATTGAAAGTTCTCAGCAGGTATATGAAATCTCCTTCTCTTCCAGCCTCGTTCACCTGCTGTCCTTATTTCTGAGGGGACAGACAGAGGTTTTCCTACCAAAACCTTTAGAGATGTTCATTTCAATATGTTCATATCCATCTACTAAAACGGCCTTTACAGCACATGTTTTTGTTGCACATATCCAATTGATAAAAACAACTGAATACACTTAGAATTGGTAGCAGTCTTTGTCAGATGTTGATAATTGGTAGCAGTCTACAGATTGAATTGATTCCACAGGTAAGGCCTATTTGATTTTAAACCCTTTCAGAGGACTTAAAGAGTGACTGAACGCACCGATTCAGCAAGTGTTTATCTGTTGCTTATGAAGAAAAATGTCAGTCTTGGAGGTGTGGATTGATGTGGCAGTTACTGATGTTTGTCCCCCATGAGACACCGTGGGAACAAAGCCAGTATCACTTTCTAAAAAGAGTCAGAATGAATTTAAGATAACTCAAGAAATCTGTCATTAATTTAGACGTTTTTGCAAAGGAGCATTTAGTCGCGGAAGTTTACATCTACCTAAGGTGTTTGATGCAGTAGGATATTTATCAATACATCTACCTAAGGTGTTTGATGCAGTAGGATATTTATCAATACATCTACCTAAGGTGTTTGATGCAGTAGGATATTTATCAATACATCTACCTAAGGTGTTTGATGCAGTAGGATATTTATCAATACATCTACCTAAGGTGTTTGATGCAGTAGGATATTTATCAATACATCTACCTCAGGTGTGTGATGCAGTATGATATTTATCAATACATCTACCTCAGGTGTGTGATGCAGTATGATATTTATCAATACATCTACCTCAGGTGTGTGATGCAGTAGGATTTTTATCAATACATCTACCTCAGGTGTGTGATGCAGTATGATATTTATCAATACATCTACCTCAGGTGTGTGATGCAGTATGATATTTATCAATACATCTACCTCAGGTGTGTGATGCAGTAGGATATTTATCAATACATCTACCTCAGGTGTGTGATGCAGTATGATATTTATCAATACATCTACCTCAGGTGTGTGATGCAGTATGATATTTATCAATACATCTACCTCAGGTGTGTGATGCAGTATGATATTTATCAATACATCTACCTCAGGTGTGTGATGCAGTATGATATTTATCAATACATCTACCTCAGGTGTGTGATGCAGTATGATATTTATCAATACATCTACCTCAGGTGTGTGATGCAGTATGATATTTATCAATACATCAACCTCAGGTGTTGGGTGCAGTTTTTCATAAGTAAAAAAATGTGCGACGTGTTGTCTTGTGTAAACAAAGTCCGACCCGCTGTGCTACTGGACAGGACTGTCTCACTGTGTTCTGCTGTATCAATGGATAGACCGTAATCACCACAGCTGTTTATCCTGTGCTACTGGGCAGGACTGTCTCACTGTCTGTGTTCTGCTGTATCAATGGATAGACCGTAATCACCACAGCTGTTTATCCTGTGCTACTGGGCAGGACTGTCTCACTGTGTTCTGCTGTATCAATGGATAGACCGTAATCACCACAGCTGTTTATCCTGTGCTACTGGGCAGGACTGTCTCACTGTCTGTGTTCTGCTGTATCAATGGATAGACCGTAATCACCACAGCTGTTTATCCTGTGCTACTGGGCAGGACTGTCTCACTGTCTGTGTTCTGCTGTATCAATGGATAGACCGTAATCACCACAGCTGTTTATCCTGTGCTACTGGGCAGGACTGTCTCACTGTGTTCTGCTGTATCAATGGATAGACCGTAATCACCACAGCTGTTTATCCTGTGCTACTGGGCAGGACTGTCTCACTGTCTGTGTTCTGCTGTATCAATGGATAGACCGTAATCACCACAGCTGTTTATCCTGTGCAACTGGACAGGACTGTCTCACTGTCTGTGTTCTGCTGTATAAATGGATAGACCATAATCACCACAGCTGTTTATCCTGTGCTACTGGGCAGGACTGCCTCACTGTCTGTGTGGTGCTGTATCAATGGATAGACCATAATCACCACAGCTGTTTATCCTGTGGTAGTGGGCAGCTGTTTATCCTGTGGTAGTGGACAGCTGTTTATCCTGTGGTAGTGGGCAGCTGTTTATCCTGTGGTAGTGGGCAGCTGTTTATCCTGTGGTAGTGGGCAGCTGTTTATCCTGTGGTAGTGGGCAGCTGTTTATCCTGTGGTAGTGGGCAGCTGTTTATCCTGTGCTACTGGACAGGACTGTCTCACTGTGTTCTGCTGTATCAATGGATAGACCATAATCACCACAGCTGTTTATCCTGTGCTACTGGGCAGGACTGTCTCACTGTCTGTGTTCTGCTGTATCAATGGATAGACCATAATCACCACAGCTGTTTATCCTGTGCCACTGTGCAGGACTGTCTCACTGTCTGTGTTCTGCTGTATAAATGGATAGACCATAATCACCACAGCTGTTTATCCTGTGGTAGTGGGCAGCTGTTTATCCTGTGGTAGTGGGCAGCTGTTTATCCTGTGGTAGTGGACAGCTGTTTATCCTGTGGTAGTGGGCAGCTGTTTATCCTGTGGTAGTGGGCAGCTGTTTATCCTGTGGTAGTGGACAGCTGTTTATCCTGTGGTAGTGGACAGCTGTTTATCCTGTGGTAGTGGACAGCTGTTTATCCTGTGGTAGTGGACAGCTGTTTATCCAGTGGTAGTGGGCAGCTGTTTATCCTGTGGTAGTGGGCAGCTGTTTATCCTGTGGTAGTGGACAGCTGTTTATCCTGTGGTAGTGGACAGCTGTTTATCCTGTGGTAGTGGGCAGCTGTTTATCCTGTGGTAGTGGGCAGCTGTTTATCCTGTGGTAGTGGGCAGCTGTTTATCCTGTGGTAGTGGACAGCTGTTTATCCTGTGGTAGTGGGCAGCTGTTTATCCTGTGGTAGTGGACAGCTGTTTATCCTGTGGTAGTGGGCAGCTGTTTATCCTGTGGTAGTGGGCAGCTGTTTATCCTGTGGTAGTGGACAGCTGTTTATCCTGTGGTAGTGGACAGCTGTTTATCCTGTGGTAGTGGGCAGCTGTTTATCCTGTGGTAGTGGACAGCTGTTTATCCTGTGGTAGTGGACAGCTGTTTATCCTGTGGTAGTGGACAGCTGTTTATCCTGTGGTAGTGGACAGCTGTTTATCCTGTGGTAGGTGGCAGCTGTTTATCCTGTGGTAGTGGGCAGCTGTTTATCCTGTGGTAGTGGGCAGCTGTTTATCCTGTGGTAGTGGACAGCTGTTTATCCTGTGGTAGTGGGCAGCTGTTTATCATGTGGTAGTGGACAGCTGTTTATCCTGTGGTAGTGGGCAGCTGTTTATCCTGTGGTAGTGGGCAGCTGTTTATCCTGTGGTAGTGGGCAGCTGTTTATCCTGTGGTAGTGGGCAGCTGTTTATCCTGTGGTAGTGGGCAGCTGTTTATCCTGTGGTAGTGGGCAGCTGTTTATCCTGTGGTAGTGGGCAGCTGTTTATCCTGTGGTAGTGGGCAGCTGTTTATCCTGTGGTAGTGGACAGCTGTTTATCCTGTGGTAGTGGGCAGCTGTTTATCCTGTGGTAGTGGACAGCTGTTTATCCTGTGGTAGTGGGCAGCTGTTTTTCATGTGGTAGTGGACAGGTGTTTATCCTGTGGTAGTGGGCAGCTGTTTATCCTGTGGTAGCTGGCAGCTGTTTATCCTGTGGTAGTGGGCAGCTGTTTATCCTGTGGTAGTGGGCAGCTGTTTATCCTGTGGTAGTGGGCAGCTGTTTATCCTGTGGTAGTGGGCAGCTGTTTATCCTGTGGTAGTGGGCAGCTGTTTATCCTGTGGTAGTGGGCAGCTGTTTATCCTGTGGTAGTGGACAGCTGTTTATCCTGTGGTAGTGGGCAGCTGTTTATCCTGTGGTAGTGGGCAGCTGTTTTTCATGTGGTAGTGGACAGGTGTTTATCCTGTGGTAGTGGGCAGCTGTTTATCCTGTGGTAGTGGACAGCTGTTTATCCTGTGGTAGTGGGCAGCTGTTTATCCTGTGGTAGTGGGCAGCTGTTTATCCTGTGGTAGTGGACAGCTGTTTATCCTGTGGTAGTGGACAGCTGTTTATCCTGTGGTAGTGGGCAGCTGTTTATCCTGTGGTAGTGGGCAGCTGTTTATCCTGTGGTAGTGGACAGCTGTTTATCCTGTGGTAGTGGACAGCTGTTTATCCTGTGGTAGTGGACAGCTGTTTATCCTGTGGTAGTGGACAGCTGTTTATCATGTGGTAGTGGGCAGCTGTTTATCCTGTGGTAGTGGACAGCTGTTTATCCTGTGGTAGTGGACAGCTGTTTATCCTGTGGTAGTGGACAGCTGTTTATCCTGTGGTAGTGGGCAGCTGTTTATCCTGTGGTAGTGGGCAGCTGTTTATCCTGTGGTAGTGGGCAGCTGTTTATCCTGTGGTAGTGGACAGCTGTTTATCCTGTGGTAGTGGACAGCTGTTTATCCTGTGGTAGTGGGCAGCTGTTTATCCTGTGGTAGTGGGCAGCTGTTTATCCTGTGGTAGTGGACAGCTGTTTATCCTGTGGTAGTGGACAGCTGTTTATCCTGTGGTAGTGGACAGCTGTTTATCCTGTGGTAGTGGGCAGCTGTTTATCCTGTGGTAGTGGGCAGCTGTTTATCCTGTGGTAGTGGACAGCTGTTTATCCTGTGGTAGTGGGCAGCTGTTTATCCTGTGGTAGTGGACAGCTGTTTATCCTGTGGTAGTGGACAGCTGTTTATCCTGTGGTAGTGGACAGCTGTTTATCCTGTGGTAGTGGGCAAGTGGCATTGTGGAAATCAAAATAAATGTTTTTGCCTAATGTCGATGTTACATATGCAGATTTTAACGAGAGAAGTTGGTTCTCGAGTTCAGTTCGGCTTGAAAGAGAAAATTCTAGCCAGGCAGAAAGGGTCTGGTCCTAGTTCTTGCCCATGGAGTTTCAGATAAGAACATCTTACCTTAGAAGAAAACAGGACAGAATCCCCATTCCCCAGTTACACCTCTGTAGCCTGCTAATACTAGCTAGCACCTGGCGAGGAGTGTTGGCCTTCAGTAATATGTATGGCAGTCAGGGCAGGTTATGTTGGACCCTGGTAATAGATAAAGCTTTGAACCTGTCTGGAAATGCAGTTTTTTTTAAAATGCAGCCTTCTGATGGTATGGAAAAGAAAACAGTATATAGTGTGTCTCTCTCCCCCTGTGTGTGTGATGAGCACGGTATGCTGTAGATGATTATAATTCTGACTATAATGATGATGATTATAATTCTGACTATAATGATGATGATTATAATTCTGACTATAATAATGATGATGATAATTCTGACTTTAATGATGATGATGATGATAATTATGAATATAATGATGATCATGATGATAATTCTGACTATAATGATGATGATTATAATTATGACTATAATGATGATGATGATTATAATTCTGACTATGATGATGATGATGATTATAATTCTGACTATAATGATAATGATGATTATAATTCTGACTATGACGATGATGATTATGATTCTGACTATAATGATGATGATTATAATTCTGACTATAATGATGATGATTATAATTATGACTATAATGATGATGATTATAATTCTGACTATAATGATGATGATTATAATTCTGACTATAATGATGATGATTATAATTATGACTATAATGATGATGATTATAATTCTGACTATAATGATGATGATTATAATTCTGACTATAATGATGATGATTATAATTATGACTATAATGATGATTATAATTCTGACTATAATGATGATGATGATTATAATTCTGACTATAATGATGATGATGATTATAATTCTGACTATAATGATGATGATGATTATAATTCTGACTATAATGATGATGATGATTATAATTATGACTATAATGATGATTATAATTATGACCATGATGATGATGATTATAATTATGACCATGATGATGATGATTATAATTCTGACTATAATGATGATGATGATTATAATTCTGACTATGATGATGATGATAATTCTGACTATAATGATGATGATGATTATAATTCTGACTATAATGATGATGATGATTATAATTCTGACTATGACGATGATGATTATAATTCTGACTATAATGATGATGATGATTATAATTCTGACTATAATGATGATGATGATTATAATTCTGACTATGATGATGATGATGATAATTCTGACTATAATGATGATGATGATTATAATTCTGACTATGACGATGATGATTATAATTCTGACTATAATGATGATGATGATTATAATTCTGACTATAATGATGATGATGATGATAATTCTGACTATAATGATGATGATGATTATAATTCTGACTATAATGATGATGATGATGATAATTCTGACTATAATGATGATGATGATTATAATTCTGACTATAATGATGATGATGATTATAATTCTGACTATAATGATGATGATGATTATAATTCTGACTATAATGATGATGATGATTATAATTCTGACTATAATGATGATGATGATTATAATTCTGACTATAATGATGATGATGATTATAATTCTGACTATAATGATGATGATGATTATAATTCTGACTATAATGATGATGATGATTATAATTCTGACTATAATGATGATGATGATTATAATTATGACCATGATGATGATGATTATAATTCTGACTATAATGATGATTATAATTCTGACTATAATGATGATGATGATTATAATTCTGACTATAATAATGATGATGATTATAATTCTGACAATAATGATGATGATTATAATTCTGACAATAATGATGATTATTATAATTCTGACTACAAATGATGACAATGATAATTATTATTAGTATAATTATTCTGACTATGATGATGATTATAGCGATGGTGATGAAGGCCCTACTAACCTTGGCGTCATTATTGTCTTCAAACTGTTGTCTGACGAAGCTGTCAAAGGCATCCCAGTGGCTGTCAGTCAGGTTACCCCCCACAGACCACAGGTAGCAGAACACAAACGTCTGACACAACACACTGTTCAGGTGCTTAGCTTCCTAGAACACACACATAAACACACACACACACACACACACACACACACACACACACACACACACACACACACACACACACACACACAGATGGAACTATACTTAATAAGCAATAAGGTCAGAGGGGGTGTGGTATATGGTCAATATACCACGGCTAAGGGCTGTTCTACGCACAACACAACGTGGAGTGCCTGGATACAGCCTTTAGCCGTGCTATATTGGCCATATACCACAAACCCCTGAGGTGCCTTATTGCTATTATAAACTGGTCGACAACGTAATTAGACCAGTAAAAAATAAATGTTTTGTCATACCTGTGGTATACAGTCTGATATACCACGTCTGTCAGCCAATCAGCTTTCAGGGCTCGAACCACCCAGTTTAAAGATGTGTATAATGACTGGTTAACATGTGGTTGTGGTCATGCTGCGCTCTAGTAACATTTAGCCTACCATCTTGAGGTCTGGTCTTCCGTCTCCCAGCAGCAGCGCCTCCAACAGGCAGCAGAGGGTAGTGACCTTACTGATGTCCACCTGGCCCATGGCCTGGACACAACGCTTCCACACAAACTGAAGACCCTTCTCCACGTACTGCTCAAACAACGCCAACAGGTACACACACGCTGCTTCAGGGAGCTGGGGGGGAGGGGGGGTGGAGGAGGTAGAAGGGAGAGGAGGATAGGGGGAGACAGCAACAGAGAGGGCAGAGAGAGCAGAGAGGGCAGAGAGAGTGAGAAGCAGGGCAAGTTAAATGTATGATCAGGACATCAAGAAAAGCCAGGTAAAAGTTGGCTTTTGAATTAAGATAAAAATCCATGTCAACCAATCAATCAATAGAAAGTAATCAAGATAAATCATCTGTCAGCTATATCATCAGACACAACAGCAGATATAACCCCTCTCTGACAACACTGTAGGTCTGTAACATCAGAAACAACAGCAGGTAAAACCCATCTCTGACAACAGTGTAGGTCTGTAACATCAGAAACAACAGCAGGTAAAACCCATCTCTGACAACACTGTAGGTCTGTAACATCTGTCAGCTATAACATCAGAAACAGCAGCAGCAGCACGAGGAAGGATATAAAACCATTTAAAGACAGTTATCATAAAGACAGGGACAGTTCACAGGATCCACCTCTAATGATGCAAGAGAGAATGTGTAAAGGTTAGAGGTGACGAAGAGAGAATGTGTAAAGGTTAGAGGTGACGAGGCACATGATGATCTTTGATGTGTTGTGGTGGTTGATGTTTATGATGGACCTGCTGACACTGATGGTAGGAGTACCATTCTAGCCATCTATATAGTTAGATACACCTCTGTCTTTGGTCTGAGACACGCGACATTCTCTGTGATCTTCACAGAACGATAACATGAGAATACAGATTTCCAAACAGGCTTGACTGAGCCCACAGCTACTTCCACAGAGGGGCGTTATGATTCTGAAGACATGGTAGATGTATATTCTGATGGAGTAGAGATGTGATCAGCGCAGGAAATCACCTTGTTAGTCAGACCAGTGATCAGGTCTGGACCATGTTAAGGAGACTGGTAAATCACCTTGTTAGTCAGGCCAGTGATCAGGTCTGGACCATGCTAGGAGAATGGTAAATCACCTTGTTAGTCAGGCCAGTGATGCAGGTCTGGACCATGTTAAGGAGACTGGTAAATCACCTTGTTAGCCAGGCCAGTGATCCAGGTCTGGACCATGCTAGGAGAATGGTAAATCCCCTTGTTAGTCAGGCCAGTGATCCAGGTATGGACCATGTTAAGGAGAATGCTAAATCACCTTGTTAGTCAGGCCAGTGATCCAGGTCTGGACCATGTTAAGGAGACTGGTAAATCACCTTGTTAGTCAGGCCAGTGATCAGGTCTGGACCATGTTAAGGAGAATGGTAAATCACCTTGTTAGTCAGGCCAGTGATCAGGTCTGGACAATGTTAAGGAGACTGGTAAATCACCTTGTTAGTCAGAACAGTGATCCAGGTCTGGACAATGTTAAGGAGACTGGTAAATCACCTTTTTAGCCAGGCCAGTGATCCAGGTCTGGACATAGGGCATCCATTTGAGTTCGTTAGAGTCGATGTAGACCATCCCACAGCGACTCACTGTGGCTGGGGACGCCACCGATAAGTCCTGGACCTGAGACACACAACACAAAGGTTGCAGAGCATTTACAAAGTCTGGATCTTTAACATGTCACTATTATCTGTTCATGTCAAAGACGTCCATAGTGATTGTCCCGCTTGTCATCAACACTAGAACGCAATGAAGAGGGACCCCTAACCTATAACCCCTGACCCCTCTCTGACCTCAAACACCATGTGTATAGACGGGGTCAGTTTGATGCGTTCGCTGTTGGCCAGACACAGCATCTTGTTGTCGTCCAGGACCGTGTTCATGTTCTCAATCCACAGCGCGTCCACCGGACCGTCCGACACGATCCACTTGTGGTCATCGCTGGTGTCGTTGCAGGCCGCTCGCACGCTGAGCGCCATCAGGCCGTCACGCCACTCCAGGGTCAATATGTTCACCTGTAGGGGTCCGGGATTAAAGGTTAGGGGCTCATGTTATGCACTTTGTGACCTATGTTTGTATATACACATTGGTAAAAACCAATAGCAAGTGAGTGAGTAAACACTGTCGTCTGCATACAGATGAATATTACAAGTTAACAGATAGACCAGTATTATTGACATAAATAGTAAAGAGAACAGGTCCCAGGACAGACCCCTGCGGTACACCTTTTGTAATATCCAGGAAACTAGACTGAACACCATCAGAGATCATGCATTGAGTCCTGTCTGACAGATCATTCTCAAACCACTTGCAAAAAGCCTGACCCAGACCTATTTCAGTCAGCCTTTGAATGAGAATGTGACGGTCAACAGTGTCAAAGGCCTTGGAAAGGTCTATAAATAAGGCAGCAGATAGATTTTTTTATGATCCAAGCAATTTAACACATCACCTAGACTAACCGTAGCAGCTGAACCGGTGCTGTGTCCAGGTCTAAAACAGGATTGGTTCATATTAAGAACAGTGAGAAGTTTAAAAAGTTATTCGCTAAAAGTTGGTCGGGGAAATTGGACAGCAGTTATCTAAGTCAGAAGGATCTCCTCCTTCATGTAAGGGGAGGACATGCACTCTCCAGATCTTAAAGGAGAACACCAGAAACAATAGTCAGGTAAAATAAAGGTCAGTGGTGCTGTAAGTGGAGCAGAGAGCTGCAGTGAGAAGAGGTCAAGAGAATCAGCCCCTATAGCTTTATTAACATCCGCAAAGCCCTCAGTACATCATAGACATCAAATGGTTGACATGAAACGACAGTATGTGAGTCTGTTAGTGCACAGATGAATTGTCAGCCAGGCGTACCTCTCCGTAGAGCTCTCCCATGGTGACAGACTTGGGGTTGAGGACGTATGTCTTGACCGGGAGGTAGAAGGGGTTGTGTTTCCCGTGGCCAGCCTGCCACAGGGTATCTAAGGTATCAGACAGGATGGAGTAGACCGTGGTCTTCCCTCCACCTGTAGGACCCACCAACATCACACCATGACGTACTATCATGGTCTCATACAGCTGGATCACCTGGGGGGAGGGAGAGGAAGGGTTACAACCACATGGAGATCACCTGGAGGGAGGGAGAGGAAGGGTTACAACCACACAGAGATGGAGAAACATATAAGGATTATACATCATCACTAATTCATGTATTTTAATACGAAGTCAAACTGAACCAAATTGAATGATTTTGTTGAATTATGTTTTTGTGTTTAATCTTGATCATTTGTAATGACATAGCCATCATTGATTACTTAATTATATAAAGCACTTTGAGGCCTACATTATGTTTATTTAAATTAATACATAAGTTCAGTCAGTCAGTCAGTACCTTGTAGGTCATGCTGGGTAGGGTCAGTCAGTACCTTGTGCGTCATGCTGGGTAGGGTCAGTCAGTACCTTGTGCGTCATGCTGGGTAGGGTCAGTCAGTACCTTGTGGGTCATGCTGGGTAGGGTCAGTCAGTACCTTGTTGGTCATGCTGGGTAGGGTCAGTCAGTACCTTGTTGGTCATGCTGGGTAGGGTCAGTCAGTACCTTGTTGGTCATGCTGGGTAGGGTCAGTCTGTACCTTGTTGGTCATGCCGGGTAGGGTCAGTCTGTACCTTGTTGGTCATGCTGGGTAGGGTAAGTCAGTACCTTGTTGGTCATGCTGGGTAGGGTCAGTCAGTACCTTGTTGGTCATGCTGGGTAGGGTCAGTCAGTACCTTGTTGGTCATGCTGGGTAGGGTAAGTCAGTACCTTGTTGGTCATGCTGGGTAGGGTCAGTCAGTACCTTGTTGGTCATGCTGGGTAGGGTCAGTCAGTACCTTGTTGGTCATGCTGGGTAGGGTCAGTCAGTACCTTGTTGGTCATGCTGGGTAGGGTCAGTCTGTACCTTGTTGGTCATGCCGGGTAGGGTCAGTCTGTACCTTGTTGGTCATGCTGGGTAGGGTCAGTCAGTACCTTGTTGGTCATGCTGGGTAGGGTCAGTCTGTACCTTGTTGGTCATGCCGGGTAGGGTCAGTCTGTACCTTGTTGGTCATGCTGGGTAGGGTCAGTCAGTACCTTGTTGGACATGCTGGGTAGGGTCAGTCAGTACCTTGTTGGTCATGCTGGGTAGGGTAAGTCAGTACCTTGTTGGTCATGCTGGGTAGGGTCAGTCAGTACCTTGTTGGTCATGCTGGGTAGGGTCAGTCAGTACCTTGTTGGTCATGCTGGGTAGGGTCAGTCAGTACATTGTTGGTCATGCTGGGTAGGGTCAGTCTGTACCTTGTTGGTCATGCAGGGTAGGGTCAGTCTGTACCTTGTTGGTCATGCTGGGTAGGGTCAGTCAGTACCTTGTTGGTCATGCTGGGTAGGGTCAGTCTGTACCTTGTTGGTCATGCTGGGTAGGGTCAGTCTGTACCTTGTTGGTCATGCTGGGTAGGGTCAGTCAGTACCTTGTTGGACATGCTGGGTAGGGTCAGTCAGTACCTTGTTGGTCATGCTGGGTAGGGTCAGTCAGTACCTTGTTGGTCATGCTGGGTAGGGTCAGTCAGTACCTTGTTGGTCATGCTGGGTAGGGTCAGTCAGTACCTTGTTGGTCATGCTGGGTAGGGTCAGTCAGTACCTTGTTGGTCATGCTGGGTAGGGTCAGTCTGTACCTTGTTGGTCATGCGGGGTAGGGTCAGTCTGTACCTTGTTGGTCATGCTGGGTAGGGTCAGTCAGTACCTTGTTGGACATGCTGGGTAGGGTCAGTCAGTACCTTGTTGGTCATGCTGGGTAGGGTCAGTCAGTACCTTGTTGGTCATGCTGGGTAGGGTCAGTCTGAACCTTGTTGGACATGCTGGGTAGGGTCAGTCAGTACCTTGTTGGTCATGCTGGGTAGGGTCAGTCTGTACCTTGTTGGTCATGCTGGGTAGGGTCAGTCAGTACCTTGTGCGTCATGCTGGGTAGGGTCAGTCTGTACCTTGTTGGTCATGCTGGGTAGGGTCAGTCAGTACCTTGTTGGACATGCTGGGTAGGGTCAGTCAGTACCTTGTTGGACATGCTGGGTAGGGTCAGTCAGTACCTTGTTGGTCATGCCGGGTAGGGTCAGTCTGTACCTTGTTGGTCATGCTGGGTAGGGTCAGTCAGTACCTTGTTGGTCATGCTGGGTAGGGTCAGTCTGTACCTTGTTGGTCATGCCGGGTAGGGTCAGTCTGTACCTTGTTGGTCATGCTGGGTAGGGTCAGTCAGTACCTTGTTGGACATGCTGGGTAGGGTCAGTCAGTACCTTGTTGGTCATGCTGGGTAGGGTAAGTCAGTACCTTGTTGGTCATGCTGGGTAGGGTCAGTCAGTACCTTGTTGGTCATGCTGGGTAGGGTCAGTCAGTACCTTGTTGGTCATGCTGGGTAGGGTCAGTCAGTACCTTGTTGGTCATGCTGGGTAGGGTCAGTCTGTACCTTGTTGGTCATGCCGGGTAGGGTCAGTCTGTACCTTGTTGGTCATGCTGGGTAGGGTCAGTCAGTACCTTGTTGGTCATGCTGGGTAGGGTCAGTCTGTACCTTGTTGGTCATGCCGGGTAGGGTCAGTCTGTACCTTGTTGGTCATGCTGGGTAGGGTCAGTCAGTACCTTGTTGGACATGCTGGGTAGGGTCAGTCAGTACCTTGTTGGTCATGCTGGGTAGGGTCAGTCAGTACCTTGTTGGTCATGCTGGGTAGGGTCAGTCAGTACCTTGTTGGTCATGCTGGGTAGGGTCAGTCAGTACCTTGTTGGTCATGCTGGGTAGGGTCAGTCAGCACCTTGTTGGTCATGCTGGGTAGGGTCAGTCTGTACCTTGTTGGTCATGCCGGGTAGGGTCAGTCTGTACCTTGTTGGTCATGCTGGGTAGGGTCAGTCAGTACCTTGTTGGACATGCTGGGTAGGGTCAGTCAGTACCTTGTTGGTCATGCTGGGTAGGGTCAGTCAGTACCTTGTTGGTCATGCTGGGTAGGGTCAGTCTGAACCTTGTTGGACATGCTGGGTAGGGTCAGTCAGTACCTTGTTGGTCATGCTGGGTAGGGTCAGTCTGTACCTTGTTGGTCATGCTGGGTAGGGTCAGTCAGTACCTTGTGCGTCATGCTGGGTAGGGTCAGTCTGTACCTTGTTGGTCATGCTGGGTAGGGTCAGTCAGTACCTTGTTGGACATGCTGGGTAGGGTCAGTCAGTACCTTGTTGGACATGCTGGGTAGGGTCAGTCAGTACCTTGTTGGTCATGCTGGGTAGGGTAAGTCAGTACCTTGTTGGTCATGCTGGGTAGGGTCAGTCAGTACCTTGTTGGTCATGCTGGGTAGGGTCAGTCAGTACCTTGTTGGTCATGCTGGGTAGGGTCAGTCAGTACCTTGTTGGTCATGCTGGGTAGGGTCAGTCTGTACCTTGTTGGTCATGCCGGGTAGGGTCAGTCTGTACCTTGTTGGTCATGCTGGGTAGGGTCAGTCTGTACCTTGTTGGTCATGCTGGGTAGGGTCAGTCAGTACCTTGTTGGTCATGCTGGGTAGGGTCAGTCTGTACCTTGTTGGTCATGCTGGGTAGGGTCAGTCTGTACCTTGTTGGTCATGCTGGGTAGGGTCAGTCAGTACCTTGTTGGTCATGCTGGGTAGGGTCAGTCAGTACCTTGTGCGTCATGCTGGGTAGGGGCTGCAGGTTGCGTTTCACTAGAGACTCCAGGATGGTGGTTTGGAGAACACCGTAGACATGTTCAGGGATGGACACGCCAGGGAACAGGTCAGACATGATGCCACTAGAGCAGAGAACACACAGACACAGAACCGTCATACACAGAAACACACGGACAGACACAGACGTCACACATACACAGAGCCGTCATACGGACAAACACACGTCAGTCTGCAGTAAGGCATGATGAGGCATGATGAGGCATGATGAGGCATGATGAGCATTGATGAGGCATGATGAGACATGATGAGACATGATGAGGCATGATGAGGCATGATGAGGCCTGATAAGGCATGATGAGGCATGATGAGGCATGATGAGGCATGATGAGGCATGATGAGGCATGATGAGGCCTGATAAGGCATGATGAGGCATGATGAGGCATGATGAGGTATGATGAGGCATGATGAGGTATGATGAGGCATGATGAAGCATGATGAGGCATGATGAGGCATGATGAGGCATGATGAAGCATGATGAACGTATAAGAGTGGAATGTTCTATTCTTCTCCATAGTGCTGTAACATTAGCTGTAGGACACCATTGGTCTGTCTCTGTGTGTGTGTGTGTGTGTGTGTGTGTGTGTGTGTGTGTGTGTGTGTGTGTGTGTGTGTGTGTGTGTGTGTGTGTGTGTGTGTGTGTGTGTGTGTGTGTGTGTGTGTGTGCGCGCCAGGGTCTGTGTGTGTTCTCTCACCCAAAGAGTGCGGCATCATCTGTGAGGAACTTGGGCAGATTGGAGTCTCTCAGAGCCCTGATCAGAACCACGTCTTCACTCAGGTGGGGGTTCTCTCTCTTCAGAGAGCTGTCGGGGGTCACACGCACACATAATACATTCTCTATAAATGTGGGGGTCCCTCTCTCTTCAGAGAGCTGCAGGGGTCACACACACACAATACATTCTCTATAAATGTGGGGGTCCCTCTCTCTTCAGAGAGCTGCAGGGGTCACACACACACACAATACATTCTATATAAATGCGGGGGTCCCTCTCTCTTCAGAGAGCTGCAGGGGTCACACACACACAATACATTCTCTATAAATGTGGGGGTCCCTCTCTCTTCAGAGAGCTGTCGGGGGTCACACGCACACATAATACATTCTCTATAAATGTGGGGGTCCCTCTCTCTTCAGAGAGCTGCAGGGGTCACACACACACAATACATTCTCTATAAATGTGGGGGTCCCTCTCTCTTCGGAGACACTGCATGTCTGAAGTAGCTAACATGGGTCGGGTCAATTCCATTTGAAGTCAAAATCGCATCTTTTTTCAATTAATTTCCAATACAATGAAAAGGATAAGCTATTTACAGTATTTCAAATGTATTTGACTTTAAATCACTTCCTGAATTGACTGACTTCAATTTGGAATCGTCTAAAGGTCACTGAACTGAATACATCACCGGGTCGTCTAAAGGTCACTTAACTGAAACATCACTGGGTCGTCTAAAGGTCACTGAACTGAAACATCACCGGGTCGTCTAAAGGTCACTGAACTGAATACATCACTGGGTCGTCTAAAGGTCACTGAACTGAATACATCACCGGGTCGTCTAAAGGTCACTGAACTGAATACATCACCGGGTCGTCTAAAGGTCACTGAACTGAATGCATCACTGGGTCGTCTAAAGGTCACTGAACTGAATACATCACCGGGTCGTCTAAAGGTCGCTGAACTGAATGCATCACTGGGTCGTCTAAAGGTCACTGAACTGAATACATCACTGGGTCGTCTAAAGGTCACTGAACTGAATGCATCACTGGGTCGTCTAAAGGTCACTGAACTGAAACATCACTGGGTCGTCTAAAGGTCACTGAACTGAATACATCACTTTAAACACACTCACCATCTCTCTGTTACACACAAACACACATGCAGACACACACAGCTTGGTTGGAGGTTGTTAGGTAGAAGTGAATTCCTCTCCTCTCTCTTTACTCTGCCTGTCATCCTCCCTCCCTCCTTTCCCAGAGCTCGGCTAATCAATGTGGATGATGATTCCCCAGTGACTGTTCACCAACCCATTCATTAATAATGTGTGGTGCTGTAACACACACACACACACACAGGGTGATAATGGCAGGCCCATTACATTGGATTTACAGAGGTAGTAAAAAGTGAATGAGACAGACAGAAGAGGGTGGCTCTAAACTGTCAGAGGGCTTGTTACTCACACCTGTAAAATGAACAGCTCACCCTGTGACAAGACAATAGCTGCGTGAGTCAATCTGGGATGAAGCGTGATGGATGGGGCAGACAGGGGACATCACTACCATATCTAGACCAGGAGTGTGATGGATGGGACAGACAGGGGACATTACTACCACATCTAGACCAGGAGTGTGATGGATGGGGCAGACAGGGGACATTACTACCACATCTAGACCAGGAGTGTGATGGATGGGACAGACAGGGGACATTACTACCACATCTAGACCAGGAGTGTGATGGATGAGACAGACAGGGGACATCACTACCACATCTAGACCAGGAGTGTGATGGATGGGACAGACAGGGGACATCACTACCATATCTAGACCAGGAGTGTGATGGATGGGACAGACAGGGGACATTACTACCACATCTAGACCAGGAGTGTGATGGATGGGACATTACTACCACATCTAGACCAGGAGCATGATGGACGGGACAGACAGGGGACATTACTACCACATCTAGACCAGGAGGATCTGAATGATGCCGATCATCTTTAATATGATGTTGATACAGTGTCTCAGTCCTTCCTGTCAGGGAGCTGTCGTGTGATGGGTCAGTAGACCAGGCAGGATGTCATATGCTACTATCCTATTCTCTCTGAGTCAGCCTTGCAGAGAGGAAACAAGGCTTCCCCTCGTCTAGTCTGCTCTTCCTGTCACCATCCTGCACTGTGTCACTCAGCTTTGACAATAAGAACTGTGTCCCAAATGGCACCTTATTCTCTATATAAAGCTGGTCAAAAGTAGTGCACTGCATAGGGAATATGGTGCCATTGGGAACGCTACCCAAAGGTTCACATTTGCATAGAAGTGGCTGTAAAATGCATAAGGGTAGAGGGTTCTGGGTAGTGGGTTCTGGGTAGAGGGTTCTGGGTAGTGGGTTATGGGTAGAGGGTTCTGGGTAGAGGGTTCTGGGTAGTGGGTTCTGGGTAGAGGGTTCTGGGTAGTGGGAGATCTGTAAACGGCACTATGAGGATAAAACTGAACATCGTTTCAATCTGATTTGTACATAAAACGACCTTGTACATAAAAAGCCCAGAAACTGTCAGATACCGGCTGGTGGTTTTGATTGAATAGAGTTCTGTTTTTCTCTCTGTGTCCTATCTGGTCATGACGAGTTTTTACCCCCAAAATCTTGCAACTTTGATTGAACAGGGTGGGTACAACGTTGTGTCCTACCCTAGACCAGTATAGAATAGCACCCCCTGTGGGTCCTAGCCTAGACTAGTATAGAACAGCACCCCCTGTGGGTCCTACCCTGCCATGACGAGGACAGACTTGACGGCCCTCATGCCGAAGTCGTAGTGGTCCTGTTGGGAGAGCTGCTCAGAACACAGCTTGTACATCTGGGTCATCTTTCGGGCCAGAGTCTTACTGGACTCAAAACCCTCAGAGTAGAGGATCACCTAGAGGAGGAGAGAATGGAAGCATGGAGGGGGAGAAACGGAAGTCAATGATCTGGTCCCCAGCTACAAATGACCTCAGCATCGTAACACATCCCCAGCCCCCCCAGTAGCCCCCCCAGGTACCTCAGCGATCAGGGCATAGTTGGGCACCATCATGGCTATGGGTCTGAACAGGGCTTTGAGGTTGTCAGGGAGCTCAGTGCGTCCAGCGTAGCCCGGGTTCATAGTGATGAAGGCAGCACACGTCATCACCAGCTTGATCTCTCTGCCCTCAAACATGAACCTGGACAGCTACAAGACAGAGACCACCTGACACGGAGGACTGAACCGGGGTTGTGAGCATCTACCATGTCGTTTACTTAGGTAGAGTAGACATCACCGTGACAACAGGAACAGACGATTCTGTTAGTTAAACTACCTCTGTTACACTGAGGTCTGAAGAAACAGACCTGATATCCAGGCTTTAGTTCAGAGGGCTAACAACTTCTTCAGCCGAGCGGACATCAATCTTGCCTGACTGGTGTGATGGATGGAGGTTAGAACTAGGAAGGCTGTGGGTCACCAGGTGTAGCTATACCTTGGCCACATTCACATTGTGGATGGTGGTGAGTTGTAGGTACCAGTATATACTGTATTTGTGATATATTCCAGCAATAAGGCCCAAGGAGATGTGGTTATTGGCCAATATACCACGGCTAACGGCTGTTCTTAAGCACGACACAACGCAGAGTGCCTGGATACAGCCCTTAGCCGTGCTACATTGGCCATATACCACAAACCCAGGGATGCCTTAATGCTATTATAAACTGCTTCTCAACATAATTAGAGCAGTAAAAAATGTATGTTTTGTCATACCGGTAGTATACTGTCTAATATACCACGTATTTCAGCCAATCAGCATTCAGGGCTCGAACCACCCAGTTTCTAAATGTAAAGATATTGGGACAGGCAGGGGAAAGGGGAGGGTATACCTTGGCCATCTTGGCATTGCGGATAGTAATGAGTTGCTGGGCGATGACAGACAGCACCTCGATGTCGATGCGGTTAAACTCATCAAAACAACACCAGGCCCCTGATTGGGCCAGACCACTGAAGAACTTCCCCATCATCTACAACACAGACAGGTGATTGGTTAAGCAGATAGCAGGAATAAAACAGGATCCTTCATTATGAAGACGATCCACTGCTGTGGTGACACTGTCCCCTAGTGTTAGTGTCTGGGTAAAACAAAGACAATAGGAGAGAGAGAGACAGAGGGTTAGGATTAGAAGGATAAAGGAAGAGGGGGAGAGAACAGGGTTCCCCAAACTCGGTTTGGTTCTTGCCCTAGCACTACACAGCTGATTGAAATAACCAACTCATCATCAGGCTCTGATTATTTGACTCAGCCGTGCAGTGCCGGGGCAGGACTGAGATTGGGAAACCCTGGAATAGAAGGTTCTGTGCTGGTCAGTCTAATCAGTACCTTGTAGTCCAGTCCATCAGAACAGTTGAAGACGACACACTGGATGGACAGAGCCTTGGCCAGGTCCTTAGTGGTCTCCGTCTTCCCTGTTCCAGCTGGGCCTGCTGGAGCCCCACCAAGGTCTAACTGAAGAGCCCCCATCAGACACAGGTAGCAACGATCCTAGAGACATACAACAGGTTAATGGGTGGAGAGATCCTAGGGAGAGACATACAACAGGTTAATGAATGGAGAGATCCTAGAGAGAGACATACAACAGGTTAATGAATGGAGAGATCCTAGAGAGAGACATACAACAGGTTAATGGATGGAGAGATCCTAGAGAGAGACATACAACAGGTTAATGGATGGAGAGATCCTAGAGAGATCCTAGAGAGAGACAACAGGTTAATGAATGGAGAGATCCTAGAGAGATCCTAGAGAGATACAACAGGTTAATGGATGGAGAGATCCTAGAGAGACACATACAACGGGTTAATGGATGGAGAGATCCTAGAGAGAGACATACAACAGGTTAATGGATGGAGAGATCCTAGAGAGATACAACAGGTTAATGGATGGAGAGATCCTAGAGAGATACAACAGGTTAATGTATGGAGAGATCCTAGAGAGATCCTACAGGTTAATGAATGGAGAGATCCTAGAGAGATCCTACAGAGATCCTAGAGAGACACATACAGCGGGTTAATGGATGGAGAGATCCTAGAGAGATCCTACAGGTTAATGAATGGAGAGATTCTACAGAGATCCTAGAGAGACACATACAGCGGGTTAATGAATGGAGAGATCCTAGAGAGAGACAACAGGTTAATGGATGGAGAGATCCTAGAGACATACAACAGGTTAATGGATGGAGAGATCCTAGAGAAAGACAACAGGTTAATGGATGGATAGATCCTAGAGAGAGACAACAGGTTAATGGATGGAGAGATCCTAGAGAGAGACAACAGGTTAATGGATGGAGAGATCCTAGAGAGAGACAACAGGTTAATGGATGGAGAGATCCTAGAGAGCGACAACAGGTTAATGAATGGAGAGATCCTAGAGAGCGACAACAGGTTAATGGATGGAGAGATCCTAGAGAGAGACATACAACTGGTTAAAGATGGAGAGATCCTAGAGAGATACATACAACAGGTTAATGGATGGAGAGATCCTAGAGAGAGACATACAACAGGTTAATGGATGGAGAGATCCTAGAGAGAGACAACAGGTTAATGGATGGAGAGATCCTAGAGAGAGACAACAGGTAAATGGATGGAGAGATCCTAGAGAGAGACAACAGGTTAATGGATGGAGAGATCCTAGAGAGAGACAACAGGTTAATAGATGGAGAGATCCTAGAGAGAGACAACAGGTTAATGGATGGAGAGATCCTAGAGAGAGACAACAGGTTAATGGATGGAGAGATCTTAGAGAGAGACAACAGGTAAATGGATGGAGAGATCCTAGAGAGAGACAACAGGTTAATGGATGGAGAGATCCTAGAGAGAGACAACAGGTTAATAGATGGAGAGATCCTAGAGAGAGACAACAGGTTAATGGATGGAGAGATCCTAGAGAGAGACAACAGGTTAATGGATGGAGAGATCCTAGAGAGCGACAACAGGTTAATGAATGGAGAGATCCTAGAGAGCGACAACAGGTTAATGGATGGAGAGATCCTAGAGAGAGACATACAACAGGTTAAAGATGGAGAGATCCTAGAGAGATACATACAACAGGTTAATGGATGGAGAGATCCTAGAGACATACAACAGGTTAATGGATGGAGAGATCCTAGAGAAAGACAACAGGTTAATGGATGGATAGATCCTAGAGAGAGACAACAGGTTAATGGATGGAGAGATCCTAGAGAGAGACAACAGGTTAATGGATGGAGAGATCCTAGAGAGAGACAACAGGTTAATGGATGGAGAGATCCTAGAGAGCGACAACAGGTTAATGAATGGAGAGATCCTAGAGAGCGACAACAGGTTAATGGATGGAGAGATCCTAGAGAGAGACATACAACTGGTTAAAGATGGAGAGATCCTAGAGAGATACATACAACAGGTTAATGGATGGAGAGATCCTAGAGAGAGACATACAACAGGTTAATGGATGGAGAGATCCTAGAGAGAGACAACAGGTTAATGGATGGAGAGATCCTAGAGAGAGACAAAAGGTAAATGGATGGAGAGATCCTAGAGAGAGACAACAGGTTAATGGATGGAGAGATCCTAGAGAGAGACAACAGGTTAATAGATGGAGAGATCCTAGAGAGAGACAACAGGTTAATGGATGGAGAGATCCTAGAGACATACAACAGGTTAATGGATGGAGAGATCCTAGAGAGAGACAACAGGTTAATGGATGGAGAGATCCTAGAGAGAGACAACAGGTTAATAGATGGAGAGATCCTAGAGAGAGACAACAGGTTAATGGATGGAGAGATCCTAGAGAGAGACAACAGGTTAATGGATGGAGAGATCCTAGAGAGCGACAACAGGTTAATGAATGGAGAGATCCTAGAGAGCGACAACAGGTTAATGGATGGAGAGATCCTAGAGAGAGACAACAGGTAAATGGATGGAGAGATCCTAGAGAGAGACAACAGGTTAATGGATGGAGAGATCCTAGAGAGAGACAACAGGTTAATAGATGGAGAGATCCTAGAGAGAGACAACAGGTTAATGGATGGAGAGATCCTAGAGAGAGACAACAGGTTAATGGATGGAGAGATCCTAGAGAGATACATACAGCGGGTTAATGGATGGAGAGATCCTAGAGAGAGACATACAACAGGTTAATGGATGGAGAGATCCTAGAGAGACATGCAACGGGTTAATGGATGGAGAGATCCTAGAGAGACATGCAACGGGTTAATGGATGGAGAGATCCTAGAGAGAGACAACAGGTTAATGGATGGAGAGATCCTAGAGAGAGACAACAGGTTAATAGATGGAGAGATCCTAGAGAGATCCTAGAGAGACACAATGGGTTAATGGATGGAGAGATCCTAGAGAGATCATAGAGAGATCCTAGAGAGACACAATGGGTTAATGGATGGAGAGATACTAGAGAGATCATAGAGAGATCCTAGAGAGACACAATGGGTTAATGGATGGAGAGATACTAGAGAGATCCTAGAGAGATCCTAGAGAGACATACAACGGGATTAATGGATGGAGAGATCCTACAGAGACAAAACGGGGTTGTGGAATTTCTTTCCTTCTTAATGCATTTGAGCTAATCAGTTGTGTTGTGACAAATTAGGGGTGGTATACAGAAGATAGCCCTGTTTTTGTGAAAGACCAAGTCCATATTATGGCAAGAACAGCTCAAATAAGCAAAGAGAAACTACAGTCCATCATTACTTTAAGACATGAAGGTCAGTCAATCAGGAAAATTAAGAACTTTGAAAGTTTCTTCAAGTGCAGTCGCAAAAGCGATGATGAAACTGGCTCTCGTGAGGACCGCCACAGGAAAGGAAGACCCAGAGTTACCTCTGCTACAGAGGACAAGTTCATTAGAGTTAACTGGCTCTCATGAGGACCGCCACAGGAAAGGAAGACCCAGAGTTACCTCTGCTGCAGAGGATAAGTTCATTAGAGTTAACTGGCTCTCATGAGGACTGCCACAGGAAAGGAAGACCCAGAGTTACCTCTGCTGCAGAGGATAAGTTCATTAGAGTTAACTGGCTCTCATGAGGACCGCCACAGGAAAGGAAGACCCAGAGTTACCTCTGCTGCAGAGGATAAGTTCATTAGAGTTAACTGGCTCTCATGAGGACCGCCACAGGAAAGGAAGACCCAGAGTTACCTCTGCTGCAGAGGATAAGTTCATTAGAGTTAACTGGCTCTCATGAGGACCGCCACAGGAAAGGAAGACCCAGAGTTACCTCTGCTACAGAGGACAAGTTCATTAGAGTTAACTGGCTCTCATGAGGACCGCCACAGGAAAGGAAGACCCAGAGTTACCTCTGCTGCAGAGGATAAGTTCATTAGAGTTAACTGGCTCTCATGAGGACCGCCACAGGAAAGGAAGACCCAGAGTTACCTCTGCTACAGAGGATAAGTTCATTAGAGTTACCAGCCTCAGAAAGTGCAACCCAAATAAATGCTTCACATAGTTCAAGTAACAGACATCTCAACATCAACTGTTCAGAGGAGACTGCGTAAATCAGGCCTTTGTGGTTGAATTGCTGGAAAGAAACCACTACTAAAAGGACACCAATAAGAAAAAGAGACTTGCTTGGGCCAATAAACATGATCAATGGACATTAGACTGGTGGAAATCTGTCCTTTGGTCTGATGAGTCCAAATTTGAGATTTTTGGTTCCAACCGTCATGTCTTTGTGAGACGCAGGATAGTTGAACGGATGATCTCTGCATGTGTGGTTCCCACAGTGAAGCACGGAGGAAGAGGTGTGATGCTGTGGGGGTGCTTTGCTGGTGAAACTGTCTGTGATTTACTTAGAATTCAAGGCACACTTAACCAGCATGGCTACCACCACATTCTGCAGCGATACGCCATCCCATCTGGTTTGAGCTTAGTAGGACTATCATTTGTTTTTCAACAGGACAATGACCCAACACACCTCCAGGCTGTGTAAGAGCTATTTGACCAAGAAGGAGAGTGATGAAGTGCTGCATCAGATGACCTTGACCTCCACAATCACCCGACCTCAACCCAATTGAGATGGTTTGGGATGAGTTAGACCGCAGAGTGAAGAGCAGCCAACAAGTGCTCAGCATATGTGGGAACTCCTTCAAGACTGTTGGAAAATCATTCCAGGTGAAGCTGGTTGAGAGAATGCCAAGAGTGGGCAAAGCTGTCATCAAGGCAAAGGGTGGCTACTTTGAAGAATCTCAAATATAAAATATATTTGGACTTGTTTAACTTTGAGACACGGAGGAACATGGGCATGTTAATCAAGGCATCCTGACACATATTTCCCCACGTAGTGCTTTTCTGATTTCCCCATGCAGTCTGATGAGGGAAAATGTCCCGAAGTGCAGGTGCACACACACACACACACACACACACACACACACACACACACACCAAGACAATCATGCACAGAAGGATACCATCTGCAATGTCTTAGACTGTTGCTTTGATACATTGTTTGTCACTGTCTGTGTGTGTGTGTGCGTGTGCGTGTGCGTGTGCGTGCGTGCGTGCATGCGTGCGTGTGTGTGTGTGTGTTACCGTGAGTGGGGTGATGACGAGGCGAGGGCAGGCCCCCAGGTATTCATATCCATAGATGTAGGTGGACAGAGCCATCCTGGCCACACAGTTATCTAGGTCCAAGTCCCAGTAGTAACGCAGCTGTCTCTGCCACTCGAAGTTACTGCTGGAGTCAACCTACACACACACACACACACACACACACACACACACACACAAACACACACACAGCCTTGGTCACTAATCAAGGTCAAGGCCAAATAAACAGGACATAAACTGTTATTTTTGATCAGACAAGTTGGATTTATGTAAAACTATCTGTTTTGAATGAACTACACTTCCCATGATGCAGTGGGTGGTTTGCAGGCCTTACAGTACCTTCCGGGCCACGAGGTCTGTGACAATGTCCCTGGCGTGCACGTCTACGGTGATGAGAGCTGTGATGATGTTACGGTGCAGGGTGGGGAGTTGGCCTCGAACCAGGGCTGCTAGGGCATTCAGCCTCTATAGACAGACAGACAGATAGATAGACAGACAGACAAGTAGGGAGGGAGGCAGGCAGACAGACAAGCAGACAGACAAGCAGACCGACAGACACGAGGAGAATCATCAAATGATAAAAAACAAAAGTATTTCTATGAAGATAAACATCTCTGTTCCAAGGTGTTGTCACCACTGTAGGCTGTTGAAAACAGTCATTGTGGACGGTCGTACATCAATGTTGACATATTCAAAGTCCTGCAGGGCCATGAAGTGGTCGTGGTCTCCCTCCAGACAGCCGTCCAGGTCTCTGCACCACATCAACTGACTGATGGTTAACACCACCTGGTGGACACAGAGGGACACACAGACACCTGATAGTTAACACCACCTGGTGGACACAGAGGAACACTGCAGCTGGACATTAACCTCTTACAGACACCAGGTTTACAACACATGATAAACATACAATAGGAATTCATTCATTTTTTCAGAAGCAACTCAACTACTCTCGTTGTTTACTCTGGTAGTCAGCGATGGAGGTTAGTGTGTGTGTGTGTGTGTGTGTGTGTGTGTGTGTGTGTGTGTACCTGTGAGGGGTGTCCAGCCACCACCCACTCCTCTCGTTCTTTACTCTGGTAGTCAGCGATGGAGGTTAGTGTGTGTGTGTGTGTGTGTGTGTGTATGTGTGTGTGTGTGTGTGTGTGTGTGTGTGTGTGTACCTGTGAGGGGTGTCCAGCCACCACCCACTCCTCTCGTTCTTTACTCTGGTAGTCAGCGATGGAGGCCTTGCTGAGGCGGCGGAGGGAAGAGAACATGGCCTCCTCTACTTTACCCAGCCAGTCCTCTACGTTACCACGCGCCTTCAGACCTTTAGCCAGGCCCACCTACACACACACAGAATGAACACACACAAATACACACACACAGAATGAACACACACAAATACACACACACAGAATGAACACACACAAATACACACACACAGAACGAACACACACAAATACACACACACAGAATGAACACACACAAATACACACACACAGAATGAACACACACAAATACACACACACAGAATGAACACACACAAATACACACACACCAAATATTGTAATGGAAGTCAAGGATAACATTTTCATTAAAAACTTTGTTACGTCCATCTTGACATCTGAAGATCCATCTGCAGTGACAGTGAAATAATCAACAGAGAGAAAGACAGGGAGGTCTCCTCTCCTTCAGGTGAGACCATGACCAGTATATTACCTACCTTCTCTCTCTCAGGTGAGACCATGACCAGTATATTACCTACCTTCTCTCTCTCAGGTGAGACCATGACCAGTATATTACCTACCTTCTCTCTCTCAGGTGAGACCATGACCAGTATATTACCTACCTTCTCTCTCTCAGGTGAGACCATGACCAGTATATTACCTACCTTCTCTCTCCTTCAGGTGAGACCATGACCAGTATATTACCTACCTTCTCTCTCCTTCAGGTGAGACCATGACCAGTATATTACCTACCTTCTCTCTCCTTCAGGTGAGACCATGACCAGTATATTACCTACCTTCTCTCTCCTTCAGGTGAGACCATGACCAGTATATTACCTACCTTCTCTCTCTCAGGTGAGACCATGACCAGTATATTACCTATCTTCTCTCTCCTTCAGGTGAGACCATGACCAGTATATTACCTACTTTCTCTCCTTCAGGTGAGACCATGACCAGTTTATTACCTTCTCTACTTCAGGTGAGACCATGACCAGTTTATTACCTTCTCTACTTCAGGTGAGACCATGACCAGTATATTACCTATCTTCTCTCTCCTTCAGGTGAGACCATGACCAGTATATTACCTACTTTCTCTCCTTCAGGTGAGACCATGACCAGTTTATTACCTTCTCTACTTCAGGTGAGACCATGACCAGTTTATTACCTTCTCTACTTCAGGTGAGACCATGACCAGTATATTACCTTCTCTCCTTCAGGTGAGACCATGACCAGTATATTACCTACCTTCTCTCTCTCAGGTGAGACCATGACCAGTTTATTACCTTCTCTACTTCAGGTGAGACCATGACCAGTATATTACCTACCTTCGCTCTCTCAGGTGAGACCATGACCAGTATATTACCTTCTCTACTTCAGGTGAGACCATGACCAGTTTATTACCTTCTCTACTTCAGGTGAGACCATGACCAGTTTATTACCTTCTCTACTTCAGGTGAGACCATGACCAGTTTATTACCTTCTCTACTTCAGGTGAGACCATGACCAGTATATTACCTACCTTCTCTCTCTCTCAGGTGAGACCATGACCAGTATATTACCTACCTTCTCTCTCTCTCAGGTGAGACCATAACCAGTATATTACCTACCTTCTCTCTCTCTCAGGTGAGACCATGACCAGTATATTACCTACCTTCTCTCTCCTTCAGGTGAGACCATGACCAGTATATTACCTACCTTCTCTCTCTCTCAGGTGAGACCATGACCAGTATATTACCTACCTTCTCTCTCCTTCAGGTGAGACCATGACCAGTATATTACCTACCTTCTCTCTCTCTCAGGTGAGACCATGACCAGTATATTACCTACCTTCTCTCTCCTTCAGGTGAGACCATGACCAGTATATTACCTACCTTCTCTCTCTCAGGTGAGACCATGACCAGTATATTACCTACCTTCTCTCTCTCAGGTGAGACCATGACCAGTATATTACCTACCTTCTCTCTCCTTCAGGTGAGACCATGACCAGTATATTACCTACCTTCTCTCTCCTTCAGGTGAGACCATGACCAGTATATTACCTACCTTCTCTCTCTCAGGTGAGACCATGACCAGTATATTACCTACCTTCTCTCTCCTTCAGGTGAGACCATGACCAGTATATTACCTACTTTCTCTCCTTCAGGTGAGACCATGACCAGTTTATTACCTTCTCTACTTCAGGTGAGACCATGACCAGTTTATTACCTTCTCTACTTCAGGTGAGACCATGACCAGTATATTACCTTCTCTCCTTCAGGTGAGACCATGACCAGTATATTACCTTCTCTCCTTCAGGTGAGACCATGACCAGTATATTACCTACCTTCGCTCTCTCAGGTGAGACCATGACCAGTATATTACCTTCTCTACTTCAGGTGAGACCATGACCAGTTTATTACCTTCTCTACTTCAGGTGAGACCATGACCAGTTTATTACCTTCTCTACTTCAGGTGAGACCATGACCAGTATATTACCTTCTCTCCTTCAGGTGAGACCATGACCAGTATATTACCTACCTTTTCTCCTTCAGGTGATACCATGGCCAGAATGTCGTTGCTGTAGACCTTCTCCTGCTCTCCGTCTGCAGGCTGCGTTGTCATGGCGCCGGGGGGCGGAGGGGGCAGCAGGGCGAACTCCAGGCGGGCGATAGCATCAAAACACTTCCTGAGGTGGGGCTGAACAGCCTGGGGGTTCCTGGTCTGAGCCAAGATCTCCAGGAGCTCATCGTTGGACAGGAAGTAGAACCTGGGAACGGTACCGAGAGACGGACGCGTTGATTCATGAAGTGTCTTCCAACATTTCACCACAGGGAACATCACAACACAGTGAGACATGACATCAGCAGATTAACCAAGTGGTTCAGACGTTGACCACCAATCCTGGTCCTAGAGAGATACATGCAGACAGCAGAGTACCTGGGGAAGATGACTCTCTTGGACTCCAGGTAGGCCTCCAGACACTTCTGGATCTGGTCTAGCAGGGCGTTGTTGTTCTGGAAGATCTCCAGCAGACCTGTAGAGAGACAAAGAGAACAGGGGAGGGGAGGGGGGGGGGGTGATACCCCTCTCTCTCTCTGAGTGTGTGAGTGTGTGTGTGAGAGAGAGAGTTAGTTACCTGGCTGTGTAGCAGCCCTCAGAGCATTGGGAAGCCTGTTGACCTTCCTCATAATCTCCTTCCAGGACTTGTCCACCTGGAGGAACATCTTGGCTTCAGCAGGAAGCTGTCTCTGGATGTCTGGAGCACTGAAGATACTCTCCAGATACAGCCAGTTACGCTGACACGTCAGCCACTCTTCCTACAGGAGGGAGGGAGGGAGGGAGGGAGGGCGCGAGAGCGCGAGAGAGCGAGAGAGGGAGAGCGAGAGAGCGAGAGAGCGAGAGAGCGAGAGAGCGAGAGCGAGAGAGCGAGAGAGCGAGAGAGCGAGAGAGCGAGAGCGAGAGAGCGAGAGAGCGAGAGCGAGAGAGCGAGAGAGAGAGGTACATCAGTGAGAGAAAGAGGGATAGGATTAGAAGGGTAGAGGGGGAGAAGGAGGAGAGAATTACCTAGCATTTGATACATGACCATTTTCATTTGATACATGACCATTTGACGTGTAAAACAGCATCATCACACAGTCCCATCCATTTGATCTGGTCTCTAGTCTCTCACCTTGAGTTTAGCCAAAACAGTAAATTAATGTGATTAGTCTCGGTCTCACCAGTGTCTGGCTGAAGAGGTTTAGCTGCCTCTGCCACTCGTCTACTCTGGTCTTGATGGGGCCGACGTAGCGAGAGGACGCCACCGTGGCCATGTTGATGGTACTGTCATCCAGCAGCACCTGAATGTCATCAGTTCCTCCCAGGATGAAAAGGTCTTTAGAGTCCCGGTGAGAGAGAACCGGAAACTCCGTGGTCTTCCAGGAATCCTCAACCTACACAGTGGGGTTGAGTTTAGACAATAGGAATTACAGGAAGTAGAACTACAACATGTTCTTCCTGGGTCTTTCCTACCTTTTTAAGGATGGTCTCCAGCGATGCCTCTCCTGAAGCCTGTCCTGACACCTGGAAGAGGAGAACCAGACTGGGTCAAACAGTTTACTGTACTGCTTCTGTTTGGCCTGGTTCACCTGCTACAACGGAATGGATACAACTACATCAACAAGTCTGTGGTTGGTCCCTCCTGTATGTCCATGTCATAACAGATGTTACCTCCTGTATGTCCATGTCATAGCAGATGTTACCTCCTGTATGTCCATGTCATAGCAGATGTTACCTCCTGTATGTCCATGTCATAGCAGAGGGCACCTCCTGTATGTCCATGTCATAGCAGATGTTACCTCCTGTATGCCCATGTCTTAGCAGAGGGAGGGTGTTACCTCCTGTATGTCCATGTCATAGCAGATGTTACCTCCTGTATGTCCATGTCTTAGCAGAGGGAGGGTGTTACCTCCTGTATGTCCATGTCATAGCAGATGTTACCTCCTGTATGTCCATGTCATAGCAGATGTTACCTCCTGTATGCCCATGTCTTAGCAGAGGGAGGGTGTTACCTCCTGTATGTCCATGTCATAGCAGATGTTACCTCCTGTATGTCCATGTCTTAGCAGAGGGAGGGTGTTACCTCATGTATGTCCATGTCATAGCAGAGGTTACCTCCTGTATGTCCATGTCATAGCAGAGGGAGGGTGTAACCTCCTGTATGTCCATGTCATAGCAGAGGGAGGGTGGTCCCTCCTGTATGTCCATGTCATAGCAGAGGGAGGGTGGTCCCTCCTGTATGTCCATGTCATAGCAGATGTTACCTCCTGTATGTCCATGCCATAGCAGATGTTACCTCCTGTATGTCCATGTCATAGCAGATGTTACCTCCTGTATGTCCATGTCATACCAGATGTTAACTCCTGTATGTCCATGTCATAGCAGAGGGAGGGTGTTACCTCCTGTATGTCCATGTCATAGCAGAGGGAGGGTGTTACCTCCTGTATGTCCATGTCATAGCAGAGGGAGGGTGTTACCTCCTGTATGTCCATGTCATAGCAGAGGGAGGGTGTAACCTCCTGTATGTCCATGTCATAGCAGATGTTACCTCCTGTATGTCCATGTCATAGCAGATGTTACCTCCTGTATGCCCATGTCTTAGCAGAGGGAGGGTGTTACCTCCTGTATGTCCATGTCATAGCAGATGTTACCTCCTGTATGTCCATGTCTTAGCAGAGGGAGGGTGTTACCTCATGTATGTCCATGTCATAGCAGAGGTTACCTCCTGTATGTCCATGTCATAGCAGAGGGAGGGTGTAACCTCCTGTATGTCCATGTCATAGCAGAGGGAGGGTGGTCCCTCCTGTATGTCCATGTCATAGCAGAGGGAGGGTGGTCCCTCCTGTATGTCCATGTCATAGCAGATGTTACCTCCTGTATGTCCATGCCATAGCAGATGTTACCTCCTGTATGTCCATGTCATAGCAGATGTTACCTCCTGTATGTCCATGTCATACCAGATGTTAACTCCTGTATGTCCATGTCATAGCAGAGGGAGGGTGTTACCTCCTGTATGTCCATGTCATAGCAGAGGGAGGGTGTTACCTCCTGTATGTCCATGTCATAGCAGAGGGAGGGTGTTACCTCCTGTATGTCCATGTCATAGCAGAGGGAGGGTGTAACCTCCTGTATGTCCATGTCATAGCAGATGTTACCTCCTGTATGTCCATGTCATAGCAGATGTTACCTCCTGGATGTCCATGTCATAGCAGATGTTACCTCCTGTATGTCCATGTCATAGCAGAGGGAGGGTGTAACCTCCTGTATGTCCATGTCATAGAAGAGGGAGGGTGTTACCTCCTGTATGTCCATGTCATAGCAGAGGGAGGGTGGTACCTCCTGTATGTCCATGTCATAGCAGATGTTACCTCCTGTATGTCCATGTCATAGCAGAGGGAGGGTGTAACCTCCTGTATGTCCATGTCATAGCAGATGGTGGGTGGTCCCTCCTGTATGTCCATGTCATAGCAGAGGAAGGGTGGCCCCTCCTGTATGTCCATGTCATAGCAGAGGGAGGGTGTAACCTCCTGTATGTCCATGTCATAGCAGATGTTACCTCCTGTATGTCCATGTCATAGCAGAGGGAGGGTGTTACCTCCTGTATGTCCATGTCATAGCAGAGGGAAGGTGTTACCTCCTGTATGTCCATGTCATAGCAGATGTTACCTCCTGTATGTCCATGTCATAGCAGATGTTACCTCCTGTATGTCCATGTCATAGCAGAGGGAGGGTGTTGCCTCCTGTATGTCCATGTCATAGCAGAGGGAGGGTGTTGCCTCCTGTATGTCCATGTCATAGCAGATGTTACCTCCTGTATGTCCATGTCATAGCAGATGTTACCTCCTGTATGTCCATGTCATAGCAGATGTTACCTCCTGTATGTCCATGTCATAGCAGAGGGAGGGTGTTACCTCCTGTATGTCCATGTCATAGCAGAGGGAGGGTGTAACCTCCTGTATGTCCATGTCATAGTAGAGGGAGGGTGTTGCCTCCTGTATGTCCATGTCATCACAGATGTTACCTCCTGTATGTCCATGTAATAGCAGATATTACCTCCTGTATGTCCATGTCATAGCAGAGGGAGGGTGTTACCTCCTGTATGTCCATGTCATAGCAGATGTTACCTCCTGTATGTCCATGTCATAGCAGATGTTACCTCCTGTATGTCCATGTCATAGCAGATGTTACCTCCTGTATGTCCATGTCATACCAGATGTTACCTCCTGTATGTCCATGTCATAGCAGAGGGAGGGTGTTACCTCCTGTATGTCCATGTCATAGCAGAGGGAGGGTGTAACCTCCTGTATGTCCATGTCATAGCAGATGTTACCTCCTGTATGTCCATGTCATAGCAGATGTTACCTCCTGTATGTCCATGTCATAGCAGAGGGAGTGTGTTACCTCCTGTATGTCCATGTCATAGCAGAGGGAGGGTGTTACCTCCTGTATGTCCATGTCATAGCATAGGGAGGGTGGTACCTCCTGTATGTCCATATCATAGCAGATGTTACCTCCTGTATGTCCATGTCATAGCAGATGTAACCTCCTGTATGTCCATGTCATAGCAGAGGGAGGGTGTTACCTCCTGTATGTCCATGTCATAGCAGAGGGAGGGTGTAACCTCCTGTATGTCCATGTCATAGCAGAGGGAGGGTGTTGCCTCCTGTATGTCCATGTCATAGCAGAGGGAGGGTGTAACCTCCTGTATGTCCATGTCATAGCAGAGGGAGGGTGTAACCTCCTGTATGTCCATGTCATAGCAGATGGAGGGTGTAACCTCCTGTATGTCCATGTCATAGCAGAGGGAGGGTGTAACCTCCTGTATGTCCATGTCATAGCAGAGGGAGGGTGTAACCTCCTGTATGTCCATGTCATAGCAGAGGGAGGGTGTAACCTCCTGTATGTCCATGTCATAGCAGAGGGAGGGTGTAACCTCCTGTATGTCCATGTCATAGCAGAGGGAGGGTGTTGCCTCCTGTATGTCCATGTCATAGCAGAGGGAGGGTGTTACCTCCTGTATGTCCATGTCATAGCAGATGTTACCTCCTGTATGTCCATGTCATAGCAGAGGGAAGGTGTTACCTCCTGTATGTCCATGTCATAGCAGATGTTACCTCCTGTATGTCCATGTCATACCAGATGTAACCTCCTGTATGTCCATGTCATAGCAGAGGGAAGGTGTTACCTCCTGTATGTCCATGTCATAGCAGAGGGAGGGTGTTACCTCCTGTATGTCCATGTCATAGCAGAGGGAAGGTGTTACCTCCTGTATGTCCATGTCATAGCAGAGGGAGGGTGTTACCTCCTGTATGTGCATGTCATAGCAGAGGGAGGGTGTTACCTCCTGTATGTCCATGTCTTAGCAGAGGGAGGGTGTTACCTCCTGTATCGCTTCGCTGTAGCTGAAGATGTTGAGTCCCTCCAGAGAGGCCAGAGTTTGAGGTTCCTCCAGGAGACTGGCCTCTATGACGGCCTCCAGAATCTCCCAGTGTCTGCCCTTCAGACACGGGTTACGCAGGTCTGTGATCACTGGGAGCTGGAGGGAGAAAAGACACACACGTTACACACACCCACAGCCAGGTAACACACACACACACCCACAGCCAGGTAACACACACACACCCACAGCCAGGTAACACACACACACCCACAGCCAGGTAACACACACACACACACAGCCAGGTAACACACACACACCCACAGCCAGGTAACACACACACACACACCCACAGCCAGGTAACACACACCCACAGCCACAGCCAGGTAACACACACACACACACCCACAGCCAGGTAACATACACACACACCCACAGCCAGGTAACACACACACACACACACCCACAGCCAGGTAACAAACACACACCCACAGCCAGGTAACACACACGTTACACACACCCACAGCCAGGTAACACACACACACACTGAGTGTACAAAACATTAGCAACACCTTCCTAATATTGAGTTGCCAGCCCTTCTGACCTCAGAACAGCCTCAATTGATCAGGACATGGACTCTACAAGGTGTGGAAAGCGTTCCACAGGGAAGCTGGCCTAAGTTGACTCCAATGCTTCCCACAGTTGTGTCAAGTTGGCTGGATGCCCTTTGGGTGGTGGACCATTCTTGTTACACACAGGAAACTGTTGAGCATGAAAAACCCAGCAGCGTTGCAGTTCTTGACACACTCAAACTGGTGCACCTGGCACCTACTACCATACCCCGTTCAAAGGCACTTAAATCTGTTGTCTCACCTATTCACACTCTGAATGGCACACATACACAATCCATGTCTCAATTGTCTCAAGGCTTAAACATCCTTCTTTAACCCGTCTCCTCCCCTTCATCTACACTGATTGAAGTGGACTTAACAATTGACATCAATAAGAGATCATAGCTTTCACCTGGATTCACCTGGTCAGTCTGTCATGGAGAGAGCAAGTGTTCCTAATGTTTTGTTCACTCATGCATATACAGTACATTACAGACCGTAACAAAAAACAACCTTCTGTCATACATCATATCGACATCACCTGGAGAGAATCCTCCTACACAACACACATCATATCGACATCAACTGGAGAGAATCATCCTACACAACACACATCATATCGACATCAACTGGAGAGAATCATCCTACACAACACACATCATATCGACATCAACTGGAGAGAATCATCCTACACAACACACATCATATCGACATCAACTGGAGAGAATCATCCTACACAACACACATCATATCGACATCACCTGGAGAGAATCATCCTACACAACACACATCATATCGAAATCACCTGGAGAGAATCATCCTACACAACACACATCATATCGACATCAACTGGAGAGAATCATCCTAGACAACACACATCATATCGACATCAACTGGAGAGAATCATCCTACACAACACACATCATATCGACATCACCTGGAGAGAATCATCCTACACAACACACATCATATCGACATCAACTGGAGAGAATCATCCTACACAACACACATCATATCGACATCAACTGGAGAGAATCATCCTACACAACACACATCATATCGACATCAACTGGAGAGAATCATCCTACACAACACACATCATATCGACATCAACTGGAGAGAATCATCCTACACAACACACATCATATCGACATCAACTGGAGAGAATCATCCTACACAACACACACATCATACCTTCTCTCTCATGCCCTCAACGTGCTCTTTGAGTCGTGGAACCACACTGTTGGGTGGCAGGCCTTTCTCCAGCTGGTTCACACACTTGGCATATTTATTGACCTGGGCACTCAGAGTCTCTGGGTCCAACTCCTCAAACTTACACTGGGAGGGAGAGAGAGAAGGACAGGTGGGGTATACTACTGTTATTACATACACTGAGAAGACACGTGTTGTATACTACTGTTATTACATACACTGAGAAGACACGTGGAGTATACTACTGTTATTACATACACTGAGAAGACACGTGGAGTATACTACTGTTATTACATACACTGAGAAGACAGGTGGAGTATACTACTGTTATTACATACACGGAGAAGACAGGTGGAGTATACTACTGTTATTACATACACTGAGAAGACAGGTGGCGTATACTACTGTTATTACATACACTGAGAAGACAGGTGGAGTATACTACTGTTATTACATACACTGAGAAGACACATGGAGTATACTACTGTTACTACATACACTGAGAAGACACGTGGAGTATACTACTGTTATTACATACACTGAGAAGACATGTGTTGTATACTACTGTTATTACATACACTGAGAAGACACGTGGAGTATACTGCTGTTATTACATACACTGAGAAGACACGTGGAGTATACTACTGTTATTACATACACTGAGAAGACACGTGGAGTATACTACTGTTATTACATACACTGAGAAGACACGTGGAGTATACTACTGTTATTACATACACTGAGAAGACACGTGGAGTATACTACTGTTATTACATACACTGAGAAGACAGGTGGTGTATACTACTGTTATTACATACACTGAGAAGACAGGTGGTGTATACTACTGTTATTACATACACTGAGAAGACAGGTGGTGTATACTACTGTTATTACATACACTGAGAAGACAGGTGGTGTATACTACTGTTATTACATACACTGAGAAGACAGGTGGTATATACTACTGTTATTGCATACACTGAGAAGACAGGTGCAGTATACTACTGTTATTACATACACTGAGAAGACAGGTGGAGTATACTACTGTTATTACATACACTGAGAAGACACGTGGAGTATACTACTGTTATTACATACAGCGAGAAGACAGGTGGAGTATACTACTGTTATTACATACAGTGAGAAGACACGTGGAGTATACTACTGTTATTACATACACTGAGAAGGAAGACACACAGGCAGAATATGTTGCTGTCGCCTCATTTTCGGACAAAATCGTATTCACTTTTGCAGTGTGGTCAGAATGCAAAAGGTGAGACTTTGAGACAGCGAAGAATAGAGGAACAACCCCCTTTGCCAGAAGTGTATGGTAGGGAACACAGTGTTGTGTGTGTGATATCTAACCCCCTGCATGTTTCCATACTGTACCTCCATCCAGCCGGCCTGCAGGGCGTCCCACTCCTCCAGAGAGTCCCACAGCAGCTGTTTCAGTTTCACCTCCGCACTCAGCTCCTCTAACGCCTCGTACTTAGTCACCTCCACCTACAGAGGCAAGGGGTTAGAGGTCAGAGAGGGATCACTCATCTCTTCTAACGCCTCATACTTAGTCACCTCCACCTACAGAGGTCAGGGGTTAGAGGTCAGAGAGGGGTCACTCATCTCCACTAACGCCTCATACTTAGTCACCTACACCTACAGAGGCAATGGGTTAGAGGTCAGAGAGGGGTCACTCATCTCCAGTAACGCCTCATACTTAATCATCTCCACCTACAGAGGTCAGGGGTTAGAGGTCAGAGAGGGGTCACTCATCTCCACTAACGCCTCATACTTAGTCACCTCCACCTACAGATGCAAGGGGTTAGAAGTCAGAGAGGGGTGACTCTACTTGAGGGTAGTGGACAAGACGGGTGCCAAGGCCAGGGAGAAAGGGGTCAATGAGGGATAGAGAATATAGGCATCCTTTGAAAGAGACACCTAATCTGAATTGCCTCAATCAATGCACATCCAGGTGTGAAAAAGTGCCAAAGGGAAGATACTTAAACGCACAACAGTAAGTTACTCTACATTTAACTATAGTGTTTCTCTCAAGGAACAATGGTGAAAAGTGGTGTTTTACTGTCCTCTGGTGGTCAGAAGACGTACTGTATCCTATTACTCTGCATCTATGTATTGAATCGTATAGTATTGTATTGTAGAATATTGTATATAGTATGGTATCGTATAGTATGGTATTCTAGAATATTGTATAGTATAATATAGTATTGTATAGTATGGTATAGTATGGTATTGTATAGTATAGTATAGTATGGTATTGTATAGTATAGTATAGTATGGTATAGTATGGTATTGTATAGTATAGTATGGTATAGTACGGTAATGTAGAATATTGAATTGTATAGTATAGTATAGTATTGTAGAATATTGTATATAGTATGGTATCGTATAGTATGGTATTCTAGAATATTGTATATAGTATGGTATCGTATAGTATGGTATTCTAGAATATTGTATTGTATAGTATAGTATTGTATAGTATGGTATAGTATGGTATAGTATAGTATGGTATAGTATGGTATTGTATTGTATATTATGGTATAGTTTTGTAGAATATTGTATTACATAGTATAGTATGGTATAGTATGGTATCGTATAGTATGCTATTGTATAGTATTGTATAGTATGGTATTGTATATGATTGTATTGTATAGTATGGTATAGTATGGTACTGTATAGTATGGTATAGTATTGTATAGTATTGTATAGTATGGTATTGCATTGTATAGTATTGTGTAGTATTGTATAGTATGGTATAGTATGGCACCGTAGAATATTGCATTGCATAGTATAGAATGGTATAGTATAGTATAGTATGGTATTGCATAGTATGGTATAGGGTAGTATGCCGTTGTATAGTATGGGTTAGGATAGTATGGTATTGTATAGTATTGTATTGTAGAACATAGTATGGTATAGTATGGTATCGTATAGTATGGTATTGTATAGTATAGTATTGTATAGTATAGTATTGTATAGTATGGTATTGTATAGTATGCCGTTGTATAGTATTGTATGGTATGGTATAGGATAGTATGGTGTTGTATAGTATGGTATAGTAGAATATTGTATTGTATAGTATGATATAGTATAGTATGGTATAGAATTGTATTGTATAGTATGGTTTAGCATGGTATAGTATGGTATTGTATTGTATAGTATGGTATAGTTTTGTAGAATATTGTATTACATAGTATAGTATGGTATAGTATGGTATCGTATAGTATGGTATTGTAGAATATTGTATTGTATAGTATGGTATGGCATTGTATAGTATAGTATGGTATACCATAGTATGGTATAGTATGCTATTGTATAGTATTGTATAGTATGGTATTGTATTGTATAGTATGGTATAGTATGGCATCGTAGAATATTGCATTGCATAGTATAGAATGGTATAGTATGGTATTGTATAGTATGGTATTGTATAGTATGGTATAGGATAGTATGCCGTTGTATAGTATGGTATAGGATAGTATGGTATTGTATAGTATTGTAGAACATTGTATTGTATAGTATGGTATCGTATAGTATGGTATTGTAGAATATTGTATTGTATAGTATAGTATTGTATAGTATGGTATTGTATAGTATGCCGTTGTATAGTATTGTATGGTATGGTATAGGATAGTATGGTGTTGTATAGTATGGTATAGTAGAATATTGTATTGTATAGTATTATATAGTATAGTATGGTATAGTATTGTATTGTATAGTATGGTTTAGCATGGTATAGTATGGTATTGTATTGTATAGTATGGTATAGTTTTGTAGAATATTGTATTACATAGTATAGTATGGTATAGTATGGTATCGTATAGTATGGTATGGTATAGTATGCTATTGTATAGTATGGTATTGTATATTATTGTATTGTAGAATAGTGTATATTATAGCATGGTATAGTATGGTATTGTATAGTATGGTAGTGTAGAATATTGTATTGTATAGTATGGTATAGTATTGTACGGTATTGTATTGTATAGTATGGTATAGTATGGTACTGTATTGTATAGTATGGTGCTGTAGTGTATAGCATAGTATTGTATAGTATAGCATGGTACTGTATAGTATGGTTGTGTATAGTATGATGTTGTATTGTATGGTATTGCATTGTATAGTATTGTATAGTATTGTATAGTATGGTATAGTACGGTAATGTATAGTATGGTGTATAGTATGGTATTGTATAGTATGGTATGGGAATGTATAGTATGGTATTGTATAGTATGGTATTGTATTGTATAGTATGGTATAGTATGGCACCGTAGAATATGGCATTGCATAGTATAGAATGGTATAGTATGGTATTGTATAGTATGGTATTGTATTGTATAGTATGGTATAGTATGGCACCGTAGAATATTGCATTGCATAGTATAGAATGGTATAGTATGGTATTGTATAGTATGGTATTGTATAGTATGGTATTGTATTGTATAGTATGGTATAGTATGGCACCGTAGAATATTGCATTGCATAGTATAGAATGGTATAGTATGGTATTGTATAGTATGGTATTGTATAGTATGGTATAGGATAGTATGCCGTTGTATAGTATGGTATAGGATAGTATGGTATTGTATAGTATTGTAGAACATTGTATTGTATAGTATGGTATCGTATAGTATGGTATTCTAGAATATTGTATTGTATAGTATAGTATTGTATAGTATGGTATTGTATAGTATGCCGTTGTATAGTATTGTATAGTATGGTATAGTATGGTGTTGTATAGTATGGTATAGTAGAATATTGTATTGTATAGTATGATATAGTATAGTATGGTATAGTATTGTATTGTATAGTATGGTTTAGCATGGTATAGTATGTTATTGTATTGTATAGTATGGTATAGTTTTGTAGAATATTGTATTACATAGTATAGTATGGTATAGTATGGTATCGTATAGTATGCTATTGTATAGTATGGTATTGTATATGATTGTATTGTATAGTATGGTATAGTATGGTAATGTATAGTATGGTATGGTAATGTATAGTATGGTATTGCATTGTATAGTATTGTATAGTATGGTATTGCATTGTATAGTATTGTATAGTATTGTATAGTATGGTACTGTATAGTATGGTATTGTATAGTATGGTATAGTATGGTAATGTATAGTATGGTATTGTATAGTATGGTATTGTATAGTATGGTATGGTAATGTATAGTATGGTATTGCATTGTATAGTATTGTATAGTATTGTATGGTATAGTATGGTACTGTAGAATATTGTATTGTATTGTATAGTATGGTATTGTATAGTATGGTATGGTACCTTGAAGTTCTTCTGGAAAGACTTGTACTGGAAGGCCTGGTTCTGCAGGTCGTCTATGGAGACCTGGACCTCGTCCAGCAGCAGACGGACCTTGGGACGCTCAGCGTTGATGTCCATGATCTGATTGTTCTGGGGAGCAGAGATCAACACATTCACACAGTTATACATGGGTCAGGGACGGGCAACTGTTTTACTCGCAGCAAAATGTCACCTAGGGCCCCAAAAAGGCTAGGGCCGGCTCTGCCTGCGTGCTTGGGTATGGATGTTTATTTTACCTTTATTTTACTATGCAAGTCAGTTAAGAACAAATTCTTATTTTCAATGACAGCCTATGAACAGTGGGTTAACTGCCTGTTCAGGGGCAGAACAACAGATTTGTACCTTGTCAGCTCGGGGGTTTGAACTTGCAACCTTCCGGTTACTAGTCCAACGCTCTAACCACTAGGCTACCCTGCCGCCCCTCCCTGGATGTGGGTATGCAGACCCGCGAGCCACAGCGGCGGTGGAGTTCAGATTTTTAATGGCTCCAAACCCCATCAAAGCTGTTCCTCCCTGGTCTGGATCAAACCCATACACATCTCTATTTACCCTACTCTGACAGACAAAATGATCTTTTCAGGTCAGTTGATTTAGAGCACAACGACCTGGGGAAGAGGAACCCAGTTGTAAATCACTGTCATATCCAGAGACTGATGTCTACATTCTTAGCTTTTTCCACAGTTATTTATAAAGCCTGTCTGGGAACAAACACTGACTCTTAGCGTGATGCTGAAGCTAATGTGATACAATGCATCTGAGCGTTGACCCTTGACCTCTAGTTACCTGAGCCTGCTGTTTGACCCTCTTGACCTCCTTGTTGAGGTCGGTGATGTCCCGTTGGAGGTGGACACAGAACTTGTCCACGTTGGCGTCCTTCTCTCCCACGGCCTTGTCGATGGCGTTGCGTACGCCGGTGACTGAGGGTTTCAGGGTGGCGTAGACGGCCAAGTCCTCAGGAGGGCAGGGCACGGAGTAGGAGTCTATCAGCTTGTACATCTGGCACACGGTCTCTGTCTGCTCGTCCAGCCACTCCATCTGACACACAAACACACAGGCCATGAAAGAACTGGCAGTGTTTACCCCAGATGTTTTGCTAGGCGGGCCATGCTGGCTGAAAACAGAAATTCGACTAAGTCCTTTCCCAGAAACATCCAAGAAAGACTTTCACCTGACAACATGAACCCAACACTACTGACTCCCTTGGTCATCTTTCCCAGTAGTGTGGTAATGAGTAATGTAACAATGACTAGACAGTGTGATACAAAGTGACAAAGTACTCTGGGGCTGAGTCAGCAGCTACCCTGGGTCTGAGTCCCCTACTCTGGGTCTGAGTCCCCTACTCTGGGTCTGTCCCCTACTCTAGGTCTGTCCCCTACTCTGGGTCTGAGTCCCCTACTCTGTGTCTGAGTCCCCTACTCTGGGTCTGAGTCCCCTACTCTGGGTCTGTCCCCTACTCTGGGTCTGTCCCCTACTCTAGGTCTGTCCCCTACTCTGGGTCTGAGTCCCCTACTCTGGGTCTGAGTCCCCTACTCTGGGTCTGAGTCCCCTACTCTGGGTCTGTCCCCTACTCTGGGTCTGTCCCCTACTCTAGGTCTGTCCCCTACTCTGGGTCTGAGTCCCCTACTCTGGGTCTGTCCCCTACTCTTGGTCTGAGTCCCCTACTCTGGGTCTGAGTCCCCTACTCTGGGTCTGTCCCCTACTCTGGGACGGAGTCAGTCTCTTGAATGAAGAAGATGATGGCTCTGTGTGACCGTCAACCTTAACCTAATTCCCCTAACCTGCTACGTTCATTTTCTTAACCCTACTGCGTAAGTTCCCCTAACCCGCTACGTTCATTTTCCTAACCCTACTGCGTAAGTTCTCCTAACCTGCTACGTTCATTTTCCTAACCCTACTGCGTAAGTTCTCCTAACCTGCTACGTTCATTTTCCTAACCCTACTGCGTAAGTTTTCCTAACCCTACTGCGTAAGTTCTCCTAACCTGCTACGTTCATTTTCCTAACCCTACTGCGTAGGTTCTCCTAACCTGCTACATTCATTTTCCTAACCCTACTGCGTAGGTTCTCCTAACCTGCTACGTTCATTTTCCTAACCCTACTGCGTAAGTTCTCCTAACCTGCCAGGAAAAAGTCAATTTTTACAAAAGCTGTATCCTTTCTAGACAAAACCGTCTTTTACCCGCTCCTGTATCTCCTCTAGGAAGGTGAGGGAGTTGACGAACTCTGTAGTTGCAGAGGGGATGAACTCCAGTTTGAACTGGGCATCCTGAGCCTCAGCGATGATGGCGTCGATCTTTCTCTTGGCCAGCAGGGGGAGCATGTCATTGATGGCCTGGAGGGGAGGGTGGGAGGGGGGGCAGCACAGGCGTTAATGTTGGTCAGTGGGTGGATGGACGGCCCAATCCCAAATCCACCACTTGATCCTAAGCCCTATGGACTTGTGGAGAACCGAGAGGATTTGACATTTGTAAGCAATTTGGTAATAGCTCAAACTCGCCCTCTGATAGGCTAAGTGGAAGTTTATATTTGTACATATTGCTAATACCAATGAATAAGTTTCAGATCTCCACAGTGCAAAGGCAGGGGGTGATTAACACTGGGAACACTGTTCCTCTCCTCCTACCTCCAGACAGCGTAGTGGTGAGGGGAGGAGCTTCCCTTTAAGCAGAGTGGTGTCTACCAGCAGCAGGCCCAGGTGCCTCTTCTGTTTGATGGCCTGGGCCTCTTTATGTTCGCTGTGGTACTTCTCCAGACTCTCAGCGAAGAACGCCACTCCTACAGGGAACAGGACAGGGTACAGAGTCACATGATGACTCTCTAGACCGTTTAAAAAAGAGAGATGGGGGAGTGTTGATTTGCCACTGTGAAATATACTGAAAATGCCTAAAGGACCTCATTGGATCCAAAGGTCTGAATGAACTGAGACAACATGGATATGCTGCTGTAGTATTTGTGTTGACTGTAGAAACTCAAAGCTATATACTGAAAAGAAGTGCCTTGGCTAATCCATTTTCTCTGTTCCCCGGTAAGTTCATTGAATTGATGATGTTGGTGACGATGATGAAGAGCGTTGCTACGGTACCGTGATCCTGATCTCTGAGCGCGCCCAGGTCCAGACTCTCATTCTCTCTGTAGAAGACGCGGAAGCTCTCAAAGGTGCGCGCGTACACGCTGGCCGAGTCAAACGCAAACTGGAGCGATTGCTGAGAGGGAGCGAGAGGAGGAGGAAGAGGGAGACGAGGAGGAAGAGGGAGACGAGGAGAGACAACAAAACAAACTTCTTAATGAGGCAGCCAGTTAGACGAACAGTCAGGGAATCAGGGCACAAGGACGAAGAGGCAAGACAACAAAACACTGGACTGGGAAAGGCATTTAACTGCCACAACAGATTTAAAGAGCTTTGCCATTAGGGATCATAATAGACACTAAGTTGACACCAAAATGTCCAAGACAATTACCATCCACTTAGCTCATTCAAATGACCTTTAAAAAGGACACAGAATGCTGACCTTGATGTCGAGGATGATGTTCAGGAGGTGTTTATCATCCTCTAACATGGCCTCCAGACCAGGACCTTCACCACACGTCTTCTCCTCCACCTGAATGGTAGTGGAATACAACCATGTTATGATAGGATAGTATTACATCTCCTCTACCTGAATGGTACAACCATGTTATGATAGGATAGTATTACATCTCCTCTACCTGAATGGTTGTGGAATACAACCATGTTATGATAGGATAGTATTACATCTCCTCTACCTGAATGGTACAACCATGTTATGATAGGATAGTATTACATCTCCTCTACCTGAATGGTACAACCATGTTATGATAGGATAGTATTACATCTCCTCCACCTGAATGGTAGTGGAATACAACCATGTTATGATAGGATAGTATTACATCTCCTCTACCTGAATGGCACAACCATGTTATGATAGGATAGTATTACATCTCCTCTACCTGAATGGTTGTGGAATACAACCATGTTATGATAGGATAGTATTACATCTCCTCTACCTGAATGATAGTGGAATACAACCATGTTATGATAGGATAGTATTACATCTCCTCTACCTGAATGGTACAACCATGTTATGATAGGATAGTATTACATCTCCTCTACCTGAATGGTACAACCATGTTATGATAGGATAGTATTACATCTCCTCTACCTGAATGATAGTGGAATACAACCATGTTATGATAGGATAGTATTACATCTCCTCTACCTGAATGGTACAACCATGTTATGATAGGATAGTATTACATCTCCTCTACCTGAATGATAGTGGAATACAACCATGTTATGATAGGATAGTATTACATCTCCTCTACCTGAATGGTACAACCATGTTATGATAGGATAGTATTACATCTCCTCTACCTGAATGGTACAACCATGTTATGATAGGATAGTATTACATCTCCTCTACCTGAATGATAGTGGAATACAACCATGTTATGATAGGATAGTATTACATCTCCTCTACCTGAATGGTAGTGGAATACAACCATGTTATGATAGGATAGTATTACATCTCCTCTACCTGAATGGTAGTGGAATACAACCATGTTATGATAGGATGGTATTACATCTCCTCTACCTGAATGGTACAACCATGTTATGATAGGATAGTATTACATCTCCTCTACCTGAATGATAGTGGAATACAACCATGTTATGATAGGATAGTATTACATCTCCTCTACCTGAATGGTAGTGGAATACAACCATGTTATGATAGGATGGTATTACATCTCCTCTACCTGAATGGTACAACCATGTTATGATAGGATAGTATTACATCTCCTCCACCTGAGTGATAGTGGAATACAACCATGTTATGATAGGATAGTATTACATCTCCTCTACCTGAATGGTACAACCATGTTATGATAGGATAGTATTACATCTCCTCTACCTGAATGGTACAACCATGTTATGATAGGATAGTATTACATCTCCTCTACCTGAATGGTAGTGGAATACAACCATGTTATGATAGGATAGTATTACATCTCCTCTACCTGAATGGTACAACCATGTTATGATAGGATAGTATTACATCTCCTCTACCTGAATGGTTGTGGAATACAACCATGTTATGATAGGATAGTATTACATCTCCTCTACCTGAATGGTAGTGGAATACAACCATGTTATGATAGGATAGTATTACATCTCCTCTACCTGAATGGTACAACCATGTTATGATAGGATAGTATTACATCTACACTACCTGAATGGTACAACCATGTTATGATAGGATAGTATTACATCTACACTACCTGAATGGTAGTGGAATACAACCATGTTATGATAGGATAGTATTACATCTCCTCTACCTGAATGGTTGTGGAATACAACCATGTTATGATAGGATAGTATTACATCTCCTCTACCTGAATGGTACAACCATGTTATGATAGGATAGTATTACATCTCCTCTACCTGAATGATAGTGGAATACAACCATGTTATGATAGGATAGTATTACATCTCCTCCACCTGAATGATAGTGGAATACAACCATGTTATGATAGGATAGCATTACATCTCCTCTACCTGAATGGTACAACCATGTTATGATAGGATAGTATTACATCTCCTCTACCTGAATGGTAGTGGAATACAACCATGTTATGATAGGATAGTATTACATCTCCTCTACCTGAATGGTACAACCATGTTATGATAGGATAGTATTACATCTCCTCTACCTGAATGGTACAACCATGTTATGATAGGATAGTATTACATCTCCTCCACCTGAATGATAGTGGAATACAACCATGTTATGATAGGATAGTATTACATCTCCTCTACCTGAATGATAGTGGAATACAACCATGTTATGATAGGATAGTATTACATCTCCTCTACCTGAATGATAGTGGAATACAACCATGTTATGATAGGATAGTATTACATCTCCTCCACCTGAATGGTAGCGGAATACAACCATGTTATGATAGGATAGTATTACATCTCCTCTACCTGAATGATAGTGGAATACAACCATGTTATGATAGGATAGTATTACATCTCCTCTACCTGAATGGTACAACCATGTTATGATAGGATAGTATTACATCTCCTCTACCTGAATGATAGTGGAATACAACCATGTTATGATAGGATAGTATTACATCTCCTCTACCTGAATGGTACAACCATGTTATGATAGGATAGTATTACATCTCCTCTACCTGAATGGTACAACCATGTTATGATAGGATAGTATTACATCTCCTCTACCTGAATGGTACAACCATGTTATGATAGGATAGTATTACATCTCCTCTACCTGAATGGTACAACCATGTTATGATAGGATATTATTACATCTCCTCTACCTGAATGGTACAACCATGTTATGATAGGATAGTATTACATCTCCTCTACCTGAATGATAGTGGAATACAACCATGTTATGATAGGATGGTATTACATCTCCTCTACCTGAATGGTACAACCATGTTATGATAGGATAGTATTACATCTCCTCTACCTGAATGGTAGTGGAATACAACCATGTTATGATAGGATAGTATTACATCTACACTACCTGAATGGTACAACCATGTTATGATAGGATAGTATTACATCTACACTACCTGAATGGTACAACCATGTTATGATAGGATAGTATTACATCTCCTCTACCTGAATGATAGTGGAATACAACCATGTTATGATAGGATAGTATTACATCTCCTCTACCTGAATGGTAGTGGAATACAACCATGTTATGATAGGATAGTATTACATCTCCTCTACCTGAATGGTAGTGGAATACAACCATGTTATGATAGGATGGTATTACATCTCCTCTACCTGAATGGTACAACCATGTTATGATAGGATAGTATTACATCTCCTCTACCTGAATGATAGTGGAATACAACCATGTTATGATAGGATAGTATTACATCTCCTCTACCTGAATGGTAGTGGAATACAACCATGTTATGATAGGATGGTATTACATCTCCTCTACCTGAATGGTACAACCATGTTATGATAAGATAGTATTACATCTCCTCCACCTGAGTGATAGTGGAATACAACCATGTTATGATAGGATAGTATTACATCTCCTCTACCTGAATGGTACAACCATGTTATGATAGGATAGTATTACATCTCCTCTACCTGAATGGTACAACCATGTTATGATAGGATAGTATTACATCTCCTCTACCTGAATGGTTGTGGAATACAACCATGTTATGATAGGATAGTATTACATCTCCTCTACCTGAATGGTAGTGGAATACAACCATGTTATGATAGGATAGTATTACATCTCCTCTACCTGAATGGTACAACCATGTTATGATAGGATAGTATTACATCTCCTCTACCTGAATGGTAGTGGAATACAACCATGTTATGATAGGATAGTATTACATCTACACTACCTGAATGGTACAACCATGTTATGATAGGATAGTATTACATCTACACTACCTGAATGGTACAACCATGTTATGATAGGATAGTATTACATCTCCTCTACCTGAATGATAGTGGAATACAACCATGTTATGATAGGATAGTATTACATCTCCTCTACCTGAATGGTAGTGGAATACAACCATGTTATGATAGGATAGTATTACATCTCCTCTACCTGAATGGTAGTGGAATACAACCATGTTATGATAGGATGGTATTACATCTCCTCTACCTGAATGGTACAACCATGTTATGATAGGATAGTATTACATCTCCTCTACCTGAATGATAGTGGAATACAACCATGTTATGATAGGATAGTATTACATCTCCTCTACCTGAATGGTAGTGGAATACAACCATGTTATGATAGGATGGTATTACATCTCCTCTACCTGAATGGTACAACCATGTTATGATAGGATAGTATTACATCTCCTCCACCTGAGTGATAGTGGAATACAACCATGTTATGATAGGATAGTATTACATCTCCTCTACCTGAATGGTACAACCATGTTATGATAGGATAGTATTACATCTCCTCTACCTGAATGGTACAACCATGTTATGATAGGATAGTATTACATCTCCTCTACCTGAATGGTAGTGGAATACAACCATGTTATGATAGGATAGTATTACATCTCCTCTACCTGAATGGTACAACCATGTTATGATAGGATAGTATTACATCTCCTCTACCTGAATGGTTGTGGAATACAACCATGTTATGATAGGATAGTATTACATCTCCTCTACCTGAATGGTAGTGGAATACAACCATGTTATGATAGGATAGTATTACATCTCCTCTACCTGAATGGTACAACCATGTTATGATAGGATAGTATTACATCTACACTACCTGAATGGTACAACCATGTTATGATAGGATAGTATTACATCTACACTACCTGAATGGTAGTGGAATACAACCATGTTATGATAGGATAGTATTACATCTCCTCTACCTGAATGGTTGTGGAATACAACCATGTTATGATAGGATAGTATTACATCTCCTCTACCTGAATGGTACAACCATGTTATGATAGGATAGTATTACATCTCCTCTACCTGAATGATAGTGGAATACAACCATGTTATGATAGGATAGTATTACATCTCCTCCACCTGAATGATAGTGGAATACAACCATGTTATGATAGGATAGCATTACATCTCCTCTACCTGAATGGTACAACCATGTTATGATAGGATAGTATTACATCTCCTCTACCTGAATGGTACAACCATGTTATGATAGGATAGTATTACATCTCCTCTACCTGAATGGTAGTGGAATACAACCATGTTATGATAGGATAGTATTACATCTCCTCTACCTGAATGGTACAACCATGTTATGATAGGATAGTATTACATCTCCTCTACCTGAATGGTACAACCATGTTATGATAGGATAGTATTACATCTCCTCTACCTGAATGATAGTGGAATACAACCATGTTATGATAGGATAGTATTACATCTCCTCTACCTGAATGGTACAACCATGTTATGATAGGATATTATTACATCTCCTCTACCTGAATGGTACAACCATGTTATGATAGGATAGTATTACATCTCCTCTACCTGAATGATAGTGGAATACAACCATGTTATGATAGGATGGTATTACATCTCCTCTACCTGAATGGTACAACCATGTTATGATAGGATAGTATTACATCTCCTCTACCTGAATGGTAGTGGAATACAACCATGTTATGATAGGATAGTATTACATCTACACTACCTGAATGGTACAACCATGTTATGATAGGATAGTATTACATCTACACTACCTGAATGGTACAACCATGTTATGATAGGATAGTATTACATCTCCTCTACCTGAATGATAGTGGAATACAACCATGTTATGATAGGATAGTATTACATCTCCTCTACCTGAATGGTAGTGGAATACAACCATGTTATGATAGGATAGTATTACATCTCCTCTACCTGAATGGTAGTGGAATACAACCATGTTATGATAGGATGGTATTACATCTCCTCTACCTGAATGGTACAACCATGTTATGATAGGATAGTATTACATCTCCTCTACCTGAATGATAGTGGAATACAACCATGTTATGATAGGATAGTATTACATCTCCTCTACCTGAATGGTAGTGGAATACAACCATGTTATGATAGGATGGTATTACATCTCCTCTACCTGAATGGTACAACCATGTTATGATAGGATAGTATTACATCTCCTCCACCTGAGTGATAGTGGAATACAACCATGTTATGATAGGATAGTATTACATCTCCTCTACCTGAATGGTACAACCATGTTATGATAGGATAGTATTACATCTCCTCTACCTGAATGGTACAACCATGTTATGATAGGATAGTATTACATCTCCTCTACCTGAATGGTAGTGGATTACAACCATGTTATGATAGGATAGTATTACATCTCCTCTACCTGAATGGTACAACCATGTTATGATAGGATAGTATTACATCTCCTCTACCTGAATGGTTGTGGAATACAACCATGTTATGATAGGATAGTATTACATCTCCTCTACCTGAATGGTAGTGGAATACAACCATGTTATGATAGGATAGTATTACATATCCTCTACCTGAATGGTACAACCATGTTATGATAGGATAGTATTACATCTACACTACCTGAATGGTACAACCATGTTATGATAGGATAGTATTACATCTACACTACCTGAATGGTAGTGGAATACAACCATGTTATGATAGGATAGTATTACATCTCCTCTACCTGAATGGTTGTGGAATACAACCATGTTATGATAGGATAGTATTACATCTCCTCTACCTGAATGGTACAACCATGTTATGATAGGATAGTATTACATCTCCTCTACCTGAATGATAGTGGAATACAACCATGTTATGATAGGATAGTATTACATCTCCTCCACCTGAATGATAGTGGAATACAACCATGTTATGATAGGATAGCATTACATCTCCTCTACCTGAATGGTACAACCATGTTATGATAGGATAGTATTACATCTCCTCTACCTGAATGGTACAACCATGTTATGATAGGATAGTATTACATCTCCTCTACCTGAATGGTAGTGGAATACAACCATGTTATGATAGGATAGTATTACATCTCCTCTACCTGAATGGTACAACCATGTTATGATAGGATAGTATTACATCTCCTCTACCTGAATGGTACAACCATGTTATGATAGGATAGTATTACATCTCCTCTACCTGAATGATAGTGGAATACAACCATGTTATGATAGGATAGTATTACATCTCCTCTACCTGAATGGTACAACCATGTTATGATAGGATAGTATTACATCTCCTCCACCTGAATGATAGTGGAATACAACCATGTTATGATAGGATAGTATTACATCTCCTCTACCTGAATGATAGTGGAATACAACCATGTTATGATAGGATAGTATTACATCTCCTCCACCTGAATGGTAGTGGAATACAACCATGTTATGATAGGATAGTATTACATCTCCTCTACCTGAATGATAGTGGAATACAACCATGTTATGATAGGATAGTATTACATCTCCTCTACCTGAATGGTACAACCATGTTATGATAGGATATTATTACATATCCTCTACCTGAATGGTACAACCATGTTATGATAGGATAGTATTACATCTCCTCTACCTGAATGATAGTGGAATACAACCATGTTATGATAGGATGGTATTACATCTCCTCTACCTGAATGGTACAACCATGTTATGATAGGATAGTATTACATCTCCTCTACCTGAATGGTAGTGGAATACAACCATGTTATGATAGGATAGTATTACATCTACACTACCTGAATGGTACAACCATGTTATGATAGGATAGTATTACATCTACACTACCTGAATGGTACAACCATGTTATGATAGGATAGTATTACATCTCCTCTACCTGAATGATAGTGGAATACAACCATGTTATGATAGGATAGTATTACATCTCCTCTACCTGAATGGTAGTCGAATACAACCATGTTATGATAGGATATTATTACATCTCCTCTACCTGAATGGTAGTGGAATACAACCATGTTATGATAGGATGGTATTACATCTCCTCTACCTGAATGGTACAACCATGTTATGATAGGATAGTATTACATCTCCTCCACCTGAGTGATAGTGGAATACAACCATGTTATGATAGGATAGTATTACATCTCCTCTACCTGAATGGTACAACCATGTTATGATAGGATAGTATTACATCTCCTCTACCTGAATGGTACAACCATGTTATGATAGGATAGTATTACATCTCCTCTACCTGAATGGTAGTGGAATACAACCATGTTATGATAGGATAGTATTACATCTCCTCTACCTGAATGGTACAACCATGTTATGATAGGATAGTATTACATCTCCTCTACCTGAATGGTTGTGGAATACAACCATGTTATGATAGGATAGTATTACATCTCCTCTACCTGAATGGTAGTGGAATACAACCATGTTATGATAGGATAGTATTACATCTCCTCTACCTGAATGGTACAACCATGTTATGATAGGATAGTATTACATCTACACTACCTGAATGGTACAACCATGTTATGATAGGATAGTATTACATCTACACTACCTGAATGGTAGTGGAATACAACCATGTTATGATAGGATAGTATTACATCTCCTCTACCTGAATGGTTGTGGAATACAACCATGTTATGATAGGATAGTATTACATCTCCTCTACCTGAATGGTACAACCATGTTATGAGGTAGAGGAGATATTACAGGATAGGATAGTATTACATCTCCTCTACCTGAATGATAGTGGAATACAACCATGTTATGATAGGATAGTATTACATCTCCTCCACCTGAATGATAGTGGAATACAACCATGTTATGATAGGATAGCATTACATCTCCTCTACCTGAATGGTACAACCATGTTATGATAGGATAGTATTACATCTCCTCTACCTGAATGGTACAACCATGTTATGATAGGATAGTATTACATCTCCTCTACCTGAATGGTAGTGGAATACAACCATGTTATGATAGGATAGTATTACATATCCTCTACCTGAATGGTACAACCATGTTATGATAGGATAGTATTACATCTACACTACCTGAATGGTACAACCATGTTATGATAGGATAGTATTACATCTACACTACCTGAATGGTAGTGGAATACAACCATGTTATGATAGGATAGTATTACATCTCCTCTACCTGAATGGTTGTGGAATACAACCATGTTATGATAGGATAGTATTACATCTCCTCTACCTGAATGGTACAACCATGTTATGATAGGATAGTATTACATCTCCTCTACCTGAATGATAGTGGAATACAACCATGTTATGATAGGATAGTATTACATCTCCTCCACCTGAATGATAGTGGAATACAACCATGTTATGATAGGATAGCATTACATCTCCTCTACCTGAATGGTACAACCATGTTATGATAGGATAGTATTACATCTCCTCTACCTGAATGGTACAACCATGTTATGATAGGATAGTATTACATCTCCTCTACCTGAATGGTAGTGGAATACAACCATGTTATGATAGGATAGTATTACATCTCCTCTACCTGAATGGTACAACCATGTTATGATAGGATAGTATTACATCTCCTCTACCTGAATGGTACAACCATGTTATGATAGGATAGTATTACATCTCCTCTACCTGAATGATAGTGGAATACAACCATGTTATGATAGGATAGTATTACATCTCCTCTACCTGAATGGTACAACCATGTTATGATAGGATAGTATTACATCTCCTCCACCTGAATGATAGTGGAATACAACCATGTTATGATAGGATAGTATTACATCTCCTCTACCTGAATGATAGTGGAATACAACCATGTTATGATAGGATAGTATTACATCTCCTCCACCTGAATGGTAGTGGAATACAACCATGTTATGATAGGATAGTATTACATCTCCTCTACCTGAATGATAGTGGAATACAACCATGTTATGATAGGATAGTATTACATCTCCTCTACCTGAATGGTACAACCATGTTATGATAGGATATTATTACATATCCTCTACCTGAATGGTACAACCATGTTATGATAGGATAGTATTACATCTCCTCTACCTGAATGATAGTGGAATACAACCATGTTATGATAGGATGGTATTACATCTCCTCTACCTGAATGGTACAACCATGTTATGATAGGATAGTATTACATCTCCTCTACCTGAATGGTAGTGGAATACAACCATGTTATGATAGGATAGTATTACATCTACACTACCTGAATGGTACAACCATGTTATGATAGGATAGTATTACATCTACACTACCTGAATGGTACAACCATGTTATGATAGGATAGTATTACATCTCCTCTACCTGAATGATAGTGGAATACAACCATGTTATGATAGGATAGTATTACATCTCCTCTACCTGAATGGTAGTCGAATACAACCATGTTATGATAGGATATTATTACATCTCCTCTACCTGAATGGTAGTGGAATACAACCATGTTATGATAGGATGGTATTACATCTCCTCTACCTGAATGGTACAACCATGTTATGATAGGATAGTATTACATCTCCTCCACCTGAGTGATAGTGGAATACAACCATGTTATGATAGGATAGTATTACATCTCCTCTACCTGAATGGTACAACCATGTTATGATAGGATAGTATTACATCTCCTCTACCTGAATGGTACAACCATGTTATGATAGGATAGTATTACATCTCCTCTACCTGAATGGTAGTGGAATACAACCATGTTATGATAGGATAGTATTACATCTCCTCTACCTGAATGGTACAACCATGTTATGATAGGATAGTATTACATCTCCTCTACCTGAATGGTTGTGGAATACAACCATGTTATGATAGGATAGTATTACATCTCCTCTACCTGAATGGTAGTGGAATACAACCATGTTATGATAGGATAGTATTACATCTCCTCTACCTGAATGGTACAACCATGTTATGATAGGATAGTATTACATCTACACTACCTGAATGGTACAACCATGTTATGATAGGATAGTATTACATCTACACTACCTGAATGGTAGTGGAATACAACCATGTTATGATAGGATAGTATTACATCTCCTCTACCTGAATGGTTGTGGAATACAACCATGTTATGATAGGATAGTATTACATCTCCTCTACCTGAATGGTACAACCATGTTATGAGGTAGAGGAGATATTACAGGATAGGATAGTATTACATCTCCTCTACCTGAATGATAGTGGAATACAACCATGTTATGATAGGATAGTATTACATCTCCTCCACCTGAATGATAGTGGAATACAACCATGTTATGATAGGATAGCATTACATCTCCTCTACCTGAATGGTACAACCATGTTATGATAGGATAGTATTACATCTCCTCTACCTGAATGGTACAACCATGTTATGATAGGATAGTATTACATCTCCTCTACCTGAATGGTAGTGGAATACAACCATGTTATGATAGGATAGTATTACATCTCCTCTACCTGAATGGTACAACCATGTTATGATAGGATAGTATTACATCTCCTCTACCTGAATGGTACAACCATGTTATGATAGGATAGTATTACATCTCCTCTACCTGAATGATAGTGGAATACAACCATGTTATGATAGGATAGTATTACATCTCCTCTACCTGAATGGTACAACCATGTTATGATAGGATAGTATTACATCTCCTCCACCTGAATGATAGTGGAATACAACCATGTTATGATAGGATAGTATTACATCTCCTCTACCTGAATGATAGTGGAATACAACCATGTTATGATAGGATAGTATTACATCTCCTCTACCTGAATGATAGTGGAATACAACCATGTTATGATAGGATAGTATTACATCTCCTCCACCTGAATGGTAGTGGAATACAACCATGTTATGATAGGATAGTATTACATCTCCTCTACCTGAATGATAGTGGAATACAACCATGTTATGATAGGATAGTATTACATCTCCTCTACCTGAATGGTACAACCATGTTATGATAGGATAGTATTACATCTCCTCTACCTGAATGATAGTGGAATACAACCATGTTATGATAGGATAGTATTACATCTCCTCTACCTGAATGGTACAACCATGTTATGATAGGATAGTATTACATCTCCTCTACCTGAATGGTACAACCATGTTATGATAGGATATTATTACATCTCCTCTACCTGAATGGTACAACCATGTTATGATAGGATAGTATTACATCTCCTCTACCTGAATGATAGTGGAATACAACCATGTTATGATAGGATGGTATTACATCTCCTCTACCTGAATGGTACAACCATGTTATGATAGGATAGTATTACATCTCCTCTACCTGAATGGTAGTGGAATACAACCATGTTATGATAGGATAGTATTACATCTCCTCTACCTGAATGGTAGTGGAATACAACCATGTTATGATAGGATATTATTACATCTCCTCTACCTGAATGGTACAACCATGTTATGATAGGATAGTATTACATCTCCTCTACCTGAATGGTAGTGGAATACAACCATGTTATGATAGGATAGTATTACATCTACACTACCTGAATGGTACAACCATGTTATGATAGGATAGTATTACATCTACACTACCTGAATGGTACAACCATGTTATGATAGGATAGTATTACATCTCCTCTACCTGAATGATAGTGGAATACAACCATGTTATGATAGGATAGTATTACATCTCCTCTACCTGAATGATAGTGGAATACAACCATGTTATGATAGGATAGTATTACATCTCCTCTACCTGAATGGTACAACCATGTTATGATAGGATAGTATTACATCTCCTCTACCTGAATGGTACAACCATGTTATGATAGGATAGTATTACATCTCCTCTACCTGAATGATAGTGGAATACAACCATGTTATGATAGGATGGTATTACATCTCCTCCACCTGAATGATAGTGGAATACAACCATGTTATGATAGGATAGTATTACATCTCCTCTACCTGAATGGTACAACCATGTTATGATAGGATAGTATTACATCTCCTCTACCTGAATGGTACAACCATGTTATGATAGGATAGTATTACATCTCCTCCACCTGAATGGTAGTGGAATACAACCATGTTATGATAGGATAGTATTACATCTCCTCTACCTGAATGGTACAACCATGTTATGATAGGATAGTATTACATCTCCTCCACCTGAATGGTAGTGGAATACAACCATGTTATGATAGGATATTATTACATCTCCTCTACCTGAATGATAGTGGAATACAACCATGTTATGATAGGATATTATTACATCTCCTCTACCTGAATGGTACAACCATGTTATGATAGGATAGTATTACATCTCCTCTACCTGAATGGTAGTGGAATACAACCATGTTATGATAGGATGGTATTACATCTCCTCCACCTGAATGGTACAACCATGTTATGATATGATAGTATTACATCTCCTCCACCTGAATGGTAGTGGAATACAACCATGTTATGATAGTTATGATAGGATAGTATTACTAACTGGACAACAGCCATCTTATCATGAAGATTCTTCACATTGCTTTTAATTCTAGAACTAGGTTTAATCTGTGTCTGGAAAACTGTCCCCAAAAACTACAACTAAACTAAATAACACCCTTGTCTTCGGTGAGCTAAGACCTGCACTGGACTTGTTCCTACAAGCACGGACGTTGCTGATAGCTACTTTGAGGAAAAATGTACTCACTATAACAGGTGTAGTTGTCTCACTATAACAGGTGTAGTTGTCTCACTATAACAGGTGTAGTTGTCTCACTATAACAGGTGTAGTTGTCTCACTATAACATGTGTAGTTGTCTCACTATAACAGGTGTAGTTGTTACACCGAGCTTACTGTAAGATAAAAAAACGTTTTTATGCTAATTAGTCAACGGTAGTGTTTCACACCTTGCTGTTGATCATGGGCTGAGTGAAGGCATCAAAGTAGGAGTCAGTCACCAACACAACTAATGACAACACCGTCTCCTGGAACCTAGAGATGATCTCTGACACACACTCCTGTTAGGGGAATATACACACACACACACAGCCACACACACATGCACAGATACACAACCCACACACGACACACGCACAGACACACAACCCACACACACAGGCACACACAAGGCACAGACACACAACCCACACACAACCCACACACGACACACACACACAACCCACACACGACACACACACAGACACACACACAGACACACAACCCACACACAACACACACACAGACACACAACCCACACACGACACACACACAGACACTCAAACAAAAACACAGGGACAGTATAAAGAGAGAGCGTGAGAGAGATACATTTTTACAAACAAAAAAAGTAACAAATTCAGAGCCCTACTGATATGTAGCAGAATGATGACATCGTCAGTGAGCTGAAAGTTGAGAGGTCAGGGGTTACAGACCTGGAAGAGGTCTACGGAGGGTTCGTAGGTCAGAGCGTGGGTCTCCAGCATCAGCTCCGACACAAACATAGGTAGAAGATGAACAGCCTCCACTGTGGGCTCTGTAGCCTGAGGTACACACACACACAGACACACAAACACACCACACACACACCAAACACACACACACACACACACACACACACACACACACACACACACACACACACACACCACACACACACACACCACACACACACACCACACACACACACACCACACACACACACACCACACACACACACACACACACACACACACACACACACACACACACACACACACACACAGGGGTCAATACACAGTTAAAGGGGAAGGGATTGTCACAACAAAAGGAACCCACTATTCCGTTTAGTAAGCGTTTTTAGAAGGATGCAGGCAGAAAGCTGACTGTATTCTCCATTCTACAAGACAGACGATAACACCTGTTACACACTGTCCCTCTGTAGCTTTAAACTCTCCTAAACAGGCCTCTGGTTTCAGAAAGCCTAGTGGTCCACTGGAGGATCTCCATTGAGACGAGTTGGCTGAAAACGTAATGATGCTGGCCCATCGAAGGGGCTGGACGCCGTGGAGCTGCCATGTGGAGAATCCTAGTTGTATCTTGTTACTGATACCATGTCGTTTTGACTCATAGCTAATCAACAACTGGCCAAAAAGGTGGCCATTGTTTAAATGTATTTATGTTGTCAATAAACACGAAGCCAACCGTGTCTGTTTAGCTCCATAGTTGCTTTTTAGTCCGCGCAGGATGAGGCTACATCCACGTCTGAGAAAGTGTCCCTGAAGCCTTTTTCAAACCTCTCCACAGCCACCTTCATGTAGCCGCTCTGAACTACCTCACCTGCGTCACCAGGTCAACGTTCTGGTGATTAGTTGACCGGTTGAATCACGTGGACTAGTTCTGGAATAGATCAAATCCATGGAACGGCTGTGGGTCCCAGACGAGAGGTCTGAAACGGTCTTGCTGTACCTTCCTGTCGGAGTCCTCCGTGGCTCCACCTCCGTCTCCAGCAGCAGCAGCATCGGTGTCGGCCCAGCTGTGGATGACAGCGTGTGTTGGGGTGTGTTGGATCTGGTCCTGCAGGACGGCCAGTAGTTTGGCCACAGAGTTCACAGCCAGGATGTGCATGGTGTTCACCATCAGGTAGTCAGCCAACCGGATGAAACTGGAACAAGACAGAGTAGGAAGGGGGCTCCTTCACAGCACCTCCACAGGTAAAGCACTCCAGCTCAACGTACAGGTAGAAATGGGACGTGTGAGTGTGAGTGTGTGTGTGTGTGTGTGTGTGTGTGTGTGTGTGTGTGTGTGCGTGTGCGTGTGCGCGTGTGCACGTGCGTGCGCGTGTGCGCGTGCGTGTGCGTGTGTGTGTGTGTGTGTGTGTGAGTGATACCCACCAGGTGAGGCGTCTACAGTGGTACCTCTTGTTGGCCTGTTCTGTGTAACTCATCTTCTCTGGAGCCTCTTCAAACAGCAGCTCAATCTCAGGTGTTCCCTCTGGAGTACACACACTTCAGACTCACTCTACTGTCTGTTCCCTCTGGAGTACACACACTTTACACTCACTCTACTGTCTGTCCCCTCTGGAGTACACACACTTCACACTCACTCTACTGTCTGTTCCCTCTGGAGTACACACACTTCAGACTCACTCTACTGTCTGTTCCCTCTGCAGTACACACACTCCAGACTCACTCTACTGTCTGTTCCCTCTGGAGTACACACACTTCAGACTCACTCTACTGTCTGTTCCCTCTGGAGTACACACACTTCAGACTCACTCTACTGTCTGTTCCCTCTGGAGTACACACACTTCTACTTTTTTGTGATGTAGTTATAGTCAGGTGTGTGTGTACCTGTGATGTAGTTATAGTCAGGTGTGTGTGTGTACCTGTGATGTAGTTATAGTCAGGTGTGTGTGTGTACCTGTGATGTAGTTATAGTCAGGTGTGTGTGTACCTGTGATGTAGTTATAGTCAGGTGTGTGTGTACCTGTGATGTAGTTATAGTCAGGTGTGTGTGTGTGTTTACCTGTGTTGTAGTTATAGTCAGGTGTGTGTGTGTGTTTACCTGTGATGTAGTTATAGTCAGGTGTGTGTGTACCTGTGATGTAGTTATAGTCAGGTGTGTGTGTACCTGTGATGTAGTTATAGTCAGGTGTGTGTGTGCCCGGGGTGATGTAGATATAGTCAGGTGTGTGTGTACCTGTGATGTAGTTATAGTCAGGTGTGTGTGTGTGTTTACCTGTGTTGTAGTTATAGTCAGGTGTGTGTGTACCTGTGTTGTAGTTATAGTCAGGTGTGTGTATGTACCTGTGTTGTAGTTATAGTCAGGTGTGTGTGTACATGTGAGTCAGGTGTGTGTGTACTTGTGTTGTAGTTATAGTCAGGTGTGTGTGTACCTGTGTTGTAGTTATAGTCAGGTGTGTCTGTACCGGTGTTGTAGTTATAGGCAGGTGTGTGTGTACCTGTGTTGTAGTTATAGTCAGGTATGTGTGTACCTGTGTTGTAGTTATAGGCAGGTGTGTGTGTACCTGTGTTGTAGTTATAGTCAGGTGTGTGTGTACCTGTGTTGTAGTTATAGTCAGGTGTTTGTGTACCTGTGTTGTAGTTATAGTCAGGTGTGTGTGTGTACCTGTGTTGTAGTTATAGTCAGGTGTGTGTGTGTACCTGTGTTGTAGTTATAGTCAGGTGTGTGTGTGTACCTGTGTTGTAGTTATAGTCAGGTGTGTGTGTGTACCTGTGTTGTAGTTATAGTCAGGTGTGTGTGTGTACCTGTGTTGTAGTTATAGTCAGGTGTGTGTGTACCTGTGTTGTAGTTATAGTCAGGTGTGTGTGTGTGTACCTGTGTTGTAGTTATAGTTAGGTGTGTGTGTGTACCTGTGTTGTAGTTATAGTCAGGTGTGTGTGTACCTGTGTTGTAGTTATAGTCAGGTGTGTGTGTGTACCTGTGTTGTAGTTATAGTCAGGTGTGTGTGTGTACCTGTGTTGTAGTTATAGTCAGGTGTGTGTGTACCTGTGTTGTAGTTATAGTCAGGTGTGTGTGTGTGTACCTGTGTTGTAGTTATAGTTAGGTGTGTGTGTGTACCTGTGTTGTAGTTATAGTCAGGTGTGTGTGTGTACCTGTGTTGTAGTTATAGTCAGGTGTGTGTGTGTACCTGTGTTGTAGTTATAGTCAGGTGTGTGTGTGTACCTGTGTTGTAGTTATAGTCAGGTGTGTATCCTGCCTCCAACATGGCCGTGTGACAGGCGCTCCTGGCCACCTCCTTTACCAGCTCCCTGAACTCTTCCAGACGAGAAGATACCTGCACACACACACACACAAGTTGCCATGTAAAGGGACAGACACACATGTAACAGTACTGCATCCTGGGCTCCAACCAGGCCCCCTCAGAACTGTCACCCACACGGCATCGCCACACAGATGCTGAGGCTCTTGCGGCGTAAGGGAAACGTTTACTTCAAGGTGTCAGCACGGGTATCAGCGCGGGTGTCAGCGCGGGTGACGTCACTGATTGAACACGACTAGCGTGCACCGCTAACATGCTAGACATTTCAAATCTGATACACATGAACAATGAAAGGAGAACCGCACACTAGGAGCTCCGACGCAATAATGTAATAACCTAACATCCAACATCTGGACAGACAAGCTTTATCAGGGTAAAACTCTGCAGGGTCACTAGTTTAGTGTTAAAGGACACACACAGAGAATATGTCATGTAAAGGAACAGACACACAGAGAATATGTCATGTAAAGGAACAGACACACAGAGAATATGTCATGTAAAGGAACAGACACACAGAGAATATGTCGTGTAACGGTACAGACACACAGAGAATATGTCATGTAAAGGAACAGACACACAGAGAATATGTCATGTAAAGGAACAGACACACAGAGAATATGTCATGTAAAGGAACAGACACACAGAGAATATGTCATGTAACGGTACAGACACACAGAGAATATGTCATGTAACGGTACAGACACACAGAGAATATGTCATGTAAAGGAACAGACACACAGAGAATATGTCATGTAACGGTACAGACACACAGAGAATATGTCATGTAACGGTACAGACACACAGAGAATATGTCATGTAACGGTACAGACACACAGAGAATATGTCATGTAAAGGAACAGACACACAGAGAATATGTCATGTAAAGGAACAGACACACAGAGAATATGTCATGTAAAGGAACAGACACACAGAGAATATGTCATGTAAAGGAACAGACACACAGAGAATATGTCATGTAAAGGAACAGACACACAGAGAATATGTCATGTAAAGGAACAGACACACAGAGAATATGTCATGTAAAGGAACAGACACACAGAGAATATGTCATGTAAAGGAACAGACACACAGAGAATATGTCATGTAACGGTACAGACACACAGAGAATATGTCATGTAACGGTACAGACACACAGAGAATATGTCATGTAACGGTACAGACACACAGAGAATATGTCATGTAAAGGAACAGACACACAGAGAATATGTCATGTAACGGTACAGACACACACAGAATATGTCATGTAAAGGAACAGACACACACAGAATATGTCATGTAAAGGAACAGACACACAGAGAATATGTCATGTAAAGGAACAGACACACAGAGAATATGTCATGTAAAGGAACAGACACGCAGAGAATATGTCATGTAAAGGAACAGACACACAGAGAATATGTCATGTAACGGTACAGACACACACAGAATATGTCATGTAAAGGAACAGACACACAGAGAATATGTCATGTAAAGGAACAGACACGCAGAGAATATGTCATGTAAAGGAACAGACACGCAGAGAATATGTCATGTAAAGGAACAGACACACAGAGAATATGTCATGTAAAGGAACAGACACACAGAGAATATGTCATGTAACGGTACAGACACACGTCATGTAAAGGGACAGACAGACTGCGTACCTCCTCCAGCTGGTTGTACTGAGCCTCCTGGAACTCCTCCAGAGTGTATGTGTGATCTTTCAGAATGTGACAAAGCCCCATGTCACTGATCCTGTAGCACATCTCTCTGATGTTCAGCAACGCCGGACGCAGAGACTGGAAACACACACAGCTGTTACTGCTGCTTCCTGTTATCTTAAAATAACTATCTAGTTGGGTTCCATTACACACAGCTTTTACTGCTCCTTCCTATTATCTTAAAATAACTATCTAGTTGGGTTCCATTACACACAGCTGTTACTGCTCCTTCCTGTTATCTTAAAATAACTACCTAGTTGGGTTCCATTACACACAGCTGTTACTGCTCCTTCCTGTTATCTTAAAATAACTACCTAGTTGGGTTCCATTACACACAGCTTTTACTGCTCCTTCCTATTATCTTAAAATAACTACCTAGTTGGGTTCCATTACACACAGCTGTTACTGCTCCTTCCTATTATCTTAAAATAACTACCTAGTTGGGTTCCATTATACACAGCTGTTACTGCCCCTTCCTATTATCTTAAAATAACTACCTAGTTGGGTTCCATTACACACACACACAGCTGTTACTGCTGATTCCTGTTATCTTAAAATAACTACCTAGTTGGGTTCCATTATACACAGCTGTTACTGCTGCTTCCTGTTATCTTAAAATAACTACCTAGTTGGGTTCCATTACACACAGCTTTTACTGCTCCTTCCTATTATCTTAAAATAACTACCTAGTTGGGTTCCATTACACACAGCTGTTACTGCTCCTTCCTGTTATCTTAAAATAACTACCTAGTTGGGTTCCATTACACACAGCTGTTACTGCTCCTTCCTGTTATCTTAAAATAACTACCTAGTTGGGTTCCATTACACACAGCTGTTACTGCTGCTTCCTGTTATCTTAAAATAACTACCTAGTTGGGTTCCATTATACTCAGATGTTACTGCTGCTTCCTGTTATCTTAAAATAACTACCTAGTTGGGTTCCATTATACACAGATGTTACTGCTGCTTCCTGTTATCTTAAAATAACTACCTAGTTGGGTTCCATTACACACAGCTGTTACTGCTCCTTCCTATTATCTTAAAATAACTACCTAGTTGGGTTCCATTATACACACACACAGCTGTTACTGCTGCTTCCTATTATCTTAAAATAACTACCTAGTTGGGTTCCATTATACACAACTGTTACTGCTCCTTCCTATTATCTTAAAATAACTACCTAGTTGGGTTCCATTACACACAGCTGTTACTGCTCCTTCCTATTATATTAAAATAACTACCTAGTTGGGTTTCATTATACACAGCTGTTACTGCTCCTTCCTATTATCTTAAAATAACTACCTAGTTGGGTTCCATTATACACACACAGCTGTTACTGCTCCTTCCTATTATCTTAGAATAACTACCTAGTTGGGTTCCATTATACACATCTGTTACTGCTCCTTCCTGTTATCTTAAAATAACTACCTAGTTGGGTTCCATTACACACAGCTGTTACTGCTGCTTCCTGTTATCTTAAAATAACTACCTAGTTGGGTTCCATTATACACAGCTGTTACTGCTGCTTCCTGTTATCTTAAAATAACTACCTAGTTGGGTTCCATTATACACAGCTGTTACTGCTCCTTCCTGTTATCTTAAAATAACTACCTAGTTGGGTTCCATTATATGAACATCTCATAGGGAAGACAGGATTGTTTCAATAATAATAAAGTAACATTCAGACAACTTGAACCAGCCCAAACACATACTGCAGGTCAATGGTACAGACCATTTAGACTATAAACACATACTGCAGGTCAATGGTACAGACCATTTAGACTATAAACACATACTGCAGGTCAATGGTACAGACCATTTAGACTATAAACACATACTGCAGGTCAATGGTACAGACCATTTTGTATAAAAACACAAATGTAGAGGTCTTGTCCTGACCAGGAAACACTACTGGACCCAACAATACCACCACTCCATTATCCTGACCAGGAAACACTACTGGACACAACAATACCACCACCCCATTATCCTGACCAGGAAACACTACTGGACCCAACAATACCACCACTCCATTATCCTGACCAGGAAACACTACTGGACCCAACAATACCACCACCCCATTGTCCTGACCAGGAAACACTACTGGACCCAACAATACCACCACCCCATTATCCTGACCAGGAAACACTACTGGACCCAACAATACCACCACTCCATTATCCTGACCAGGAAACACTACTGGACCCAACAATACCACCACCCCATTATCCTGACCAGGAAACACTACTGGACCCAACAATACCACCACTCCATTATCCTGACCAGGAAACACTACTGGACCCAACAATACCACCACCCCATTATCCTGACCAGGAAACACTACTGGACCCAACAATACCACCACCCCATTATCCTGACCAGGAAACACTACTGGACCCAACAATACCACCACCTCATTATCCTGACCAGGAAACACTACTGGACCCAACAAAACCACCCACCTCATTATCCTGACCAGGAAACACTACTGGACCCAACAATACCACCACCCCATTATCCTGACCAGGAAACACTACTGGACCCAACAATACCACCACCCCATTATCCTGACCAGGAAACACTACTGGACACAACAATACCACCACCTCATTATCCTGACCAGGAAACACTACTGGACCCAACAATACCACCCACCTCATTATCCTGACCAGGAAACACTACTGGACACAACAATACCACCACCTCATTATCCTGACCAGGAAACACTACTGGACCCAACAATACCACCACCCCATTATCCTGACCAGGAAACACTACTGGACCCAACAATACCACCACCTCATTATCCTGACCAGGAAACATTACTGGACCCAACAATACCACCACTCCATTATCCTGACCAGGAAACACTACTGGACCCAAACAATACCACCACTCCATTATCCTGACCAGGAAACACTACTGGACCCAACAATACCACCACTCCATTATCCTGACCAGGAAACACTACTGGACCCAACAATACCACCACTCCATTATCCTGACCAGGAAACACTACTGGACCCAACAATACCACCACTCCATTATCCTGACCAGGAAACACTACTGGACCCAACAATACCACCACTCCATTATCCTGACCAGGAAACACTACTGGACCCAACAATACCACCACCCCATTATCCTGACCAGGAAACACTACTGGACCCAACAATACCACCACTCCATTATCCTGACCAGGAAACACTACTGGACCCAACAATACCACCACTCCATTATCCTGACCAGGAAACACTACTGGACCCAACAATACCACCACCTCATTGACGATGAACAGGAAACACTACTGGACCCAACAATACCACCACCTCATTGACGATGAACAGGAAACACTACTGGACCCAACAATACCACCACCTCATTGACGATGAACAGGCGCTCCTGCAGGGACTTCTTGCACGTGTTGATCTTCTTGTTGCGGACGTTGGTCCGCCACACTCTGAAGGCCTTCCACCTCCTGAAGAGGGCGAAGGCCGGGATGGCCAGGAGGCGACGGTGGCACCGGTACTCATGCTCCCAGCGCTCTAACGGCAGGAAGTCCATCTCCGCGTCAGAGATGCAGGTCACACCCTGCTGGCTGATGGTAGAGTAGTCCTGCTTGTTGATGTTCTCATACGTCACTATCCTGGGGGGGGGGGGGGGGGGGTCAAAGGTGAGAGTTTGGGATGGGTAGTGAGAATAAGGTTGTAGGTTTTTATATTTGATTTTTATTTTTTTTTATTTTTATATTCAAATTTTTGCGTGAGTGTGTGTGAGTGTCTGTGTCGTCTCTCTTTGTGAGTCCCAATAATACCTCCTTTGTTCTGAAGTGAACACTCGCTCACTACTTCCCACAATCTAAAAGCAATGAATTGGTGCTGTATGGGTTAGAGGCAGTTTCCACCATGTTTCTTATACCAGGCAGTCCTTTCCATTAAAATTAGTGAAGGGAAGTGAACAAGGATAAATGGAATTAGAGATAATTGAGAAGTAGCATCTCTCTCTTCTTGACGTTGCTCTTACTTGAATATATAAGCATCATATCTGATATAGGTTAGGGTGTGTGTGTTTCTCCCTCTCTTGATGTTATAAACATCATATCTGATATTGGTTAGGGTGTGTGTGTTTCTCCCTCTCTTGATGTTATAAACATCATATCTGATATAGGTTAGGGTGTGTGGGTTTCTCCCTCTCTTGATGTTATAAACATCATATCTGATATAGGTTAGGGTGTGTGTTTCTCCCTCTCTTGATGTTATAAACATCATATCTGATATAGGTTAGGGTGTGTGTGTTTCTCCCTCTCTTGATGTTATAAACATCATATCTGATATTGGTTAGGGTGTGTGTGTTTCTCCCTCTCTTGATGTTATAAACATCATATCTGATATAGGTTAGGGTGTGTGTGTTTCTCCCTCTCTTGATGTTATAAACATCATATCTGATATAGGTTAGGGTGTGTGTGTTTCTCCCTCTCTTGATGTTATAAACATCATATCTGATATAGGTTAGGGTGTGTGTGTTTCTCCCTCTCTTGATGTTATAAACATCATATCTGATATAGGTTAGGGTGTGTGTGTTTCTCCCTCTCTTGATGTTATAAACATATCTGATATAGGTTAGGGTGTGTGTTTCTCCCTCTCTTACTTGAGGTTATAAACATCATATCTGATATAGGTTAGGGTGTGTGCTTCTCCCTCTCTTACTTGATGTTATAAACATCATATCTGATATAGGTTAGGGTGTGTGTTTCTCCCTCTCTTACTTGAGGTTATAAACATCATATCTGATATAGGTTAGGGTGTGTGTTTCTCCCTCTCTTGATGTTATAAACATCATATCTGATATAGGTTAGGGTATGGGTTTCTCCCTCTCTTGATGTTATAAACATCATATCTGATATAGGTTAGGGTGTGGGTTTCTCCCTCTCTTACTTGAGGCTATAAACATATCTGATGTAGGTTAGGGTGTGTGTTTCTCCCTCTCTTACTTGATGTTATAAACATATCTGATATAGGTTAGGGTGTGTGTTTCTCCCTCTCTTGATGTTATAAACATCATATCTGATATAGGTTAGGGTGTGTGTTTCTCCCTCTCTTACTTGAGGTTATAAACATCATATCTGATATAGGTTAGGGTGTGTGTTTCTCCCTCTCTTGATGTTATAAACATCATATCTGATATAGGTTAGGGTATGGGTTTCTCCCTCTCTTGATGTTATAAACATCATATCTGATATAGGTTAGGGTGTGTGTTTCTCCCTCTCTTACTTGAGGTTATAAACATCATATCTGATATAGGTTAGGGTGTGTGTTTCTCCCTCTCTTGATGTTATAAACATCATATCTGATATAGGTTAGGGTATGGGTTTCTCCCTCTCTTGATGTTATAAACATCATATCTGATATAGGTTAGGGTGTGTGTTTCTCCCTCTCTTACTTGAGGTTATAAACATCATATCTGATATAGGTTAGGGTGTGTGTTTCTCCCTCTCTTGATGTTATAAACATCATATCTGATATAGGTTAGGGTGTGTGTTTCTCCCTCTCTTGATGTTATAAACATCATATCTGATATAGGTTAGGGTGTGTGTGTTTCTCCCTCTCTTGATGTTATAAACATCATATCTGATATAGGTTAGGGTGTGTGTGTTTCTCCCTCTCTTGATGTTATAAACATCATATCTGATATAGGTTAGGGTGTGTGTTTCTCCCTCTCTTACTTGAGGTTATAAACATCATATCTGATATAGGTTAGGGTGTGTGTTTCTCCCTCTCTTACTTGAGGTTATAAACATCATATCTGATATAGGTTAGGGTGTGTGTTTCTCCCTCTCTTACTTGAGGTTATAAACATCATATCTGATATAGGTTAGGGTGTGTGTTTCTCCCTCTCTTGATGTTATAAACATCATATCTGATATAGGTTAGGGTGTGTGTGTTTCTCCCTCTCTTGATGTTATAAACATCATATCTGATATAGGTTAGGGTGTGTGTTTCTCCCTCTCTTACTTGAGGTTATAAACATCATATCTGATATAGGTTAGGGTGTGTGTTTCTCCCTCTCTTGATGTTATAAACATATCTGATATAGGTTAGGGTGTGTGTTTCTCCCTCTCTTGATGTTATAAACATCATATCTGATATAGGTTAGGGTGTGTGTTTCTCCCTCTCTTACTTGAGGTTATAAACATCATATCTGATATAGGTTAGGGTGTGTGTGTTTCTCCCTCTCTTGATGTTATAAACATCCTATCTGATATAGGTTAGGGTGTGTGTTTCTCCCTCTCTTACTTGAGGTTATAAGCATCATATTTGATGGAGCTCTTGGGTGCGGCAGAGGTCATGTACAGGAAGCCCAGGTGAGGGTTGTTCCGGATGATTCTGACGATGTCCGGCGGGGAGCGTATTTTGGCACGAATCACATCCTCTGCAGAGCTGAAGATGATGGGGTGACTGGCTGGGAGAGGGAAGGGGGAGTGGAGGAAGGCTCCGGTGGGGGAGGGCTTTGCGGACTTGGAGGAGCGAGGGCGTTTGGGGGGAGAGGGGGAACACAGGGTACTCTGGGTCATCTGAGCCTGGAGGGAGGAAGCAGTGACAGTCAGTTTTATATTTTTATTTATTTGACTTTGAAAAGCGTCATGAACAGCTGAAAGGGGACTTTGTACTACGTCTCTTGACAACAAAAGAGACATATACTGATTGTGGACTGGTTTCTTCTGTGGCTCAAATGAGGTTGATGGAAGTACTGGTTAAAACAGAACAAGAAAGGCTATGAGTTTAACAGTTGTCTGACCCATATCAGTCCACTGTGACACCTCTCAGCTTCAGAGAGCTTCAGAGTCATCAGAGAGCGAGGGGGCTATAGGGAAGGCTACTGACGAACAGAGCACAGCTCAGTATCTGCCTCCCACCGTCTACAATCAATAATTTATTTCAGAACATGGCTGTACATCACTAGTGAAATCATGGTTAAGACAATCTTGATTTCAAATTAAACCATGTCAAATCTGCATGACGTCTGTACGTCCAGCAGAGCCCTTCTCAGTCTTCCACCTGTTTCTCCTTGACGTGGTCAGGCAGCTCAGGGAGGTGAAGGGTGGAGCTCTGTCTGTCAGGGGCCTTGTCCATCCACTCTACCCCAGCAAGGGAGGGCGACGGAGGCTTCCAGCCCGACTGGAGCAGCCTCTCCCTGTTCTGCCTGTGGATGAACTCTGGCTGCTTGTGGTCCTGGTACTTCTTCAGGACCGGCTGAATGAGAGAAGATGTGTAAATAGAGGTGTTTATGTGCTTATGGGGCAGTTGATGTCTGGGATGGTTATGAGAACAAAGGCTGATATTTAGAAAACATTACTGTGAGCAAACAGTGTTTACAAGTGGCTGGGTCCCCATATTCACCCCCCCACCCCACCCCACCCACCAGTATCTCCAGCGGTACGGGTCTCTGCCCTGCCCTCCTGCGTTCCTGGGCCTTGGTGGTGTGTGTGAAGACCAGGGCATCAGGGTTGCGTTGTGCCTGGCTCGGGGCTACTGAGATCAGCCTGGCTCTCAGTGCCTCTGGGTCTATGTGGCCCGGGGACATGGTGAATGGGAGGGTCATCCTCTGCTGCCGGGCCCCCGCCACCTCCTCTCTCCCTGGGCCAGCCTGGCAGCGAGGGGACCCCTTCTGGCAGAACGAAGACATGGTGGCTCAGATAGTCTGCCTCTCTGGGTCTGAGTGGATACTGTGTGTGGGGGTGAAGAAGGAGAGAGCACAAGGAGAGGGAGGTGGGGGACGATAAGCTCTCCCTTTCGTTTCGGTCTATCAACTCGTGTCAAAGCAAACTATAGTAGCATGCAAGTCATCTTGCACATAACAGACATTTCAGTTGTTTAGCAACTTACCTGGCAACAAGAGACAAACATTGCAATATAACGTTAAATCAAAAAATTCAAAACAAACATAGCCAACAACATCCGCTAACGCTGAGACGGTTATATACAGTGATATCACAAACCATCAGTTTGGTTAACAGAAACAATGTCGCGCTAGCAATTTATAACATATTTCTGAGCAAGTCAAGGTGTATTACTTACATAGCTATCAATGGCACTTCAACATAGACATTAGTAGAGAAACTACAGAACATTAGCTACACTTGTTATCGCCGGTTCTCTTGTCAGAAGTGGAAACTAATCGGGAGTTTATTGTTTCTTAGCAACCAGCACCTCCTGAACACCGCGCGGAGAGCAACAGCTGCACATGCGCGCTTTGCAGTACAACTCACCATTCATGTCCCAAGGTTACAGGGATTTTAAAACTAGGCAAAAATACCTGCACCCTACGATAGTTTGTATAGCTAGATTCCCAACAGAACGCGGACTGTCATGCATCATTTTTTTTCTTCATGGTAAAACTCTAGACCTCAAAGATGGGTTGCAGTTGAACCTGCAGACATTCCTGATTATCGTTTGGATTCTGCACAATTGAAACACACTATCCCAGGAAAACCTGACAGAGCATCCTGGAGACAGTCGCTCAACCACACACACATTAAACATGAGCATATGCACCAGTCAATTCATTTAGTTCATTTATCCCACCACAGAAAGGTGGATTTAAATACTTCCCAACAATGATCACAGAAGGCAAATTTTACACTGACAACACCTAAGAAAATTTATTTTAATATTTCCCAACACAATGACCACAAAAAGTTTGACCACAGAAATAATGACCACAAAAATATTTCCTAACAACGACAACACACCAGAAAGATAATTTAAATATATTTTAATAACAGACATCACAGTGAATGGCATAAATCCATAACAGACATTGGCATTTCTGTAGAAATGGTTGGCAATGCACACAGTCAGGGATGGAAATTAAGCTAGCCCGATGCTAGTACACCTCAGACTGGCTAGTAGAAAATGTAGCCAATTAGCCCAACAGCTAGTTAAATGTTATATTTTTGTATTATTATATGGCACAGCGGACAAGTGCCCAAAATCCTTAGGTTCCATCCCTGCACACCGCTATAGAGACTCCAGGTCTGCCATGGACGATGTTTTCCTCCTCTGTGACGTCATTATACTCAGCTGAAAGAGAAAAGACAGAAAAATGAGTGTGTTAGAAACAGTCAAAGCCAACAAAGTCCTCTCAGTGTCGGGGCTTCTTCAAAGACGTGTGTCCATGAAGATTATATGGGACAGGAGACACGCCGTTGCTGTGCAGCGTTCCAGTACTGCATCTCATCTCAATAAGATCCAGGGTCCTATTCATGAGACAGCAAACTAAGTAACACTGACTAAAACAGGGAGGGACTACCTACACGTGTCCAATAACTAACTCCCTTTGAGTTTCTGTTGCACAACGTTTTTGAACTGTTTTACTACAGCGTGCCCAATAAATATGACCCTGTGGTGATATCAGACAACTGAGCTGACATCATCAGTGTGCGCCTCTCCCTGGCCCCAGTGTAAGACCCCTAGTACCTGTTGTGAGGCTGTAGTTGCCTTCTGTTCTGCCTGAGTCAAACGCCTCTGGAGACGACTGTTCTTCTCCTGATACTCTGCCATCTGCCTCTCGTACTAGACAACAATAGGACACATTTCAACCACAACATTAGAGACACTTCCCCTACTGGACCAAGCAACAATACACTGACATCACATTTCCTCATTATATGAATTATGATGCGGGTTGCTATTGGTTTCAAGGTGTGGAGTAGTGTGTTGAATTCACGTAAGTTGAACAATTGTCTGTGTTCCTTTTTTTTGTAATCTTCTATAAAACGGTATGCGTGTATGTATGTATGTATGCGTGTGTGTATGTATGTATGCGTGTGTGTATGTATGTATGTATGCGCGTGTGTGTGTGTGTGTGTATGTATGTATGTATGTATGCATGTATGTATGTATGTATGTATGTGTGTGTATGTATGTATGTGCGTGTGTGTGTGTGTGTGTGTGTGTATGTATGTATGTATGTATGTATGTATGTATGCATGCGTGTGTATGTATGTATGCGTGTGTGTATGTATGTATGCGTGTGTGTATGTATGTATGCGTGTGTGTGTGTATGTGTATGTATGTATGTATGTATGCATGTATGTATGTATGCATGTATGTATGCGTGTGTTAGAGTCACCTCTACTATGGTCTCGTGGTCAGTCACCAGCTGGATCTCCAGTTCCTGACAACGTTGCTTCTGTCGACTCAGCTCACCCCTGAAACCAACAGACCGTGTCATAGTGGTCATCGACCAATCATCAAACACATACTCATATCAAAACATCCACTCATCAACTAGCAACTGTGTCAAACAGTGGGCCATTTGGTCCGTAGCCTGCCAATCTCTCCCTTCTACAGTGTGTGTAGGAGGCTTGAAACGTTGTTTTTACTGTGATCTGCAAAGTGAGAAAGAGCCAGAACAGCTTCTCAGAAGTTCAAAGCAGAATGGAAAATGTGGGCGTCCTCAAACCAAATTGGTGAGTTTGTAGACTTGCCTGTATGGACACTGGGCTATTATGGTGGAGTGTCAGTAAGAAGGTCAGATCACAGTTTATTGGTCATATACACACAGGTGTACCCAGTACATTGAACTAACTTGAGGCTGGTGAGTTTGGTGTGGAAGGTCAGGGTGAGGGTCTTGGCCTCCTCCTTCCAGCGCTGGCTGGTCTTCTGCTGGGCAGAGAGGAGGCGGGTCAGGTCAGCACTGGAGCTCCTACTGCTTTCCTCCAGCTCCCTGACCCGGGCATCCAGACCCTGCTCCTTTAGGGAATACTCCTGCTCCATCTGGGAAACCTGGGGAGAGGAGGGGGAAGTGAGGGTGGGTGTGAGGGGGGAAGTGAGGGTGCGTTTGTGAGTGTCTCCAACTTGACCTGCCCACCTGTTTAATCCTCATCTTGTTTTCACCTTCCTCTACCTGCTAGACCCGTCTCCCTCCTCATCTCCCACCTTCCTCTACCTGATAGACCCGTCTCCCTCCTCATCTCCCACCTTCCTCTACCTGCTAGACCTGTCTCCCTCCTCATCTCCCACCTTCCTCTACCTGCTAGACCTGTCTCCCTCCTCATCTCCCACCTTCCTCTACCTGCTAGACCTGTCTCCCTCCTCATCTCCCACCTTCCTCTACCTGTCTCCCTCCTCATCTCCCACCTTCCTCTACCTGTCTCCCTCCTCATCTCCCACCTTCCTCTACCTGCCTCCCTCCTCATCTCTGTTTCTACAGACTGGTCTTACGTGTTGTTATGCCCGTCTCTGTGCGAGCAGCAAAGCCTTGCATAGTTGGTTTATATCCCTGTCCTTCCTCTACCCTGATCCCTCCCGTTCATACTGCATCCAGTCTGGTCTTAAAGGTGCTTAACCAGGTAGTCTCACCTGCTGCTTAGCTCTCCTCTGGGTCATCATGCTAGCCTTGCGTAGCTCCTCCATCTCCCTGCGGAGCTGCATGTTCTCCTGCTGCAGCTGGAGCCGCTCCTCGCTGACCCCGCTGCAGTCCTCCCTGGCTGCAGACAGAGACCCCTGCAGTCGCCGCACCTCCTCCTGGCACCGGGACAACTCCTCACTGTAGCTGTGGGGGGAAAGGGGAGGGAGGAGGGAGAGAAGGGAGGAAGAGACAGAGGGGGCATTTAGATTACAAAGTACTGTATACACTTGGGTCCAGACAGATGACAGGCAGACTTTAAAAAAAAGCACACTTAACAGCTGAACACAGATCTCAGATCAGCAGTTCAGACTAAGCACACAGAAATATATGTCTCACTCCATCTCCAGTTTCTTCATCTTGTTGTGTGTGCTCTGCAGGGTGATGTTCATGTCATCCTTCAGTCTCTCAGCATTCAGAGACCTCTGGTGGAGGACCTCCATCTTCCTGTACTCTGGCTCTCCTCTACCCTCCTTATACACCTGGAGTACAGATGACATAGGAACAGGTTATAATGCATTAGAACGCTTCATAACCTCCATTCCCCATGAAGTTCCTCCACCACCTGTAGGAATGTACAGTTTGGTAGAACAATAGTATGACTTCTTCCCCAATCACATCACCTTCTCCCCCCCCCACACCTTCTCCAGGTCCCCCCCCCCCCCACCTTCTCCAGGTCCTCCTCCACAACCCCCCCTCACCTTCTCCATCCCCTCACCTTCTCCAGGTCCTCCTCCACAACTCCCCTCACCTTCTCCAGTTCCTCCTCCACCTTCTCCAGGTCCTCCTCCACAACCCCCCTCACCTTCTCCAGGTCCTCCTCCACAACCCCCCCTCACCTTCTCCAGTTCCTCCTCCACCTTCTCCAGTTCCTCCTCCACCTTCTCCAGGTCCTCCTCCACAACCCCCTCACCTTCTCCAGTTCCTCCTCCACTCCATCACCTTCTTCAGGTCCTCCTCCACAACCCCCCTCACCTTCTCCAGTTCCTCCTCCACAACCCCGCCCACCTTCCCGTTCCTCCTCCACTCCATCACCTTCTCCAGTTCCTCCTCCTCCATCACCTTCTCCACAACCCATCACCTTCTCCAGTTCCTCCTCCACACCCCCCCTCACCTTCTCCCCTCCTCACCTTCTCCAGTTCCTCCTCCACAACCCCCCCTCACTTACTCCAGTTCCTCCTCCACAACCCCCCCCTCACCTTCTCCAGTTCCTCCTCCACAACCCCCCCCCACCTACTCCAGTTCCTCCTCCACAACCCCCCCCCCCCCCCCCACCTTCTCCAGTTCCTCCTCCACAACCCCCCCCCCCCCCACCTTCTCCAGTTCCTCCTCCACAACCCCCCCCCCCCCCCCTCACCTTCTCCAGTTCCTCCTCCACTGCCCTCATCTCTCTCATGGACCTCTCCATCTGAGACTCTTTATCTGCACACTCCAGTTGTAGAGCCGACAACTCCTCAGCCATCCGATGGATCTGTGAGTTGCACTGTTTACGTACGTTCTCTACCTGAAAGAAACACAATCCAGAACTAGTCAAGAACACCTGAAGTAACAACAGATAGTATACATCCCACATATTCTACCTGCTCTGTCACTTTAGCCAGCAGCATGCCATCCTGCATACAACTGCTGGCTTGCTTCTGAAGCTAGGCAGCGTTGATCCTGGTCAGTCCCTGGATGGGAGACCAGATGCTGCTGGAAGTGGTGTTGGAGGGCCAGTAGGAGGCACTCTTTCCTCTGGTCTAAAAAATATCCCAATGCCCCAGGGCAGTGATTGGGGACACTACCCTGTGTAGTGTCTTTGTGTAGTGTCTTTCGGATGGGACGTTAAAACGGGTGTCCTGACTCTCCGAGGTCATTAAAGATCCCATGGCACTTATCGTAAGAGTAGGGGTGTTAACCCCGGTGTAATGGCTAAAATCCTAACCTGGCCCTCAAACCATCATGGACACCTAATAATCCCCAGTTTACGATTGGCTCATTCATCCCCCTCCTCTCCCCTGTAACTATTCCCCAGGTCGTTGTTGTAAATGAGAACGTGTCCTCAGTCAACTTACCTGGTAAAATACAAATAAATAAACTTGACAAAACAATTATATTCTGTAAGTCAGGCTTTTCAGAGGGAAATGCAGAGAGCTGCACCCCTGGTTTCACCACAGTGAAATGCACACCGCAGCTTGTGAGTGTGTGCTATTTCAGTGTCCAGGCACGTCTACATTTAGACCCGTGTCTGACAGCCTGGTGAAGGCTAACATTAACAGGCTTGGGGCGTTAGATCCACAAATCAGAGCCATTAATAGAATGGTAATCACAGTCCCTCCCTGGTAAACAGCCAGGCAGAGAAGTCAGGTCAGGGAGTTCCTCAAGGAAAAACTATACGGACACTGCTGAGCTGCAAACAGATCATTTCAGAATTGGTTCAAATTAGGTTAGGGTTTGGTTATGGTTAAAGTTAGGGCCAGTTTCGATTTAGATTAGTCGTTTTACAGGTCAGCAGTGTCCTTAGTCTTCCCCGTTCCTCTACTGAGAACACAGCATCAAGAGAGAACGTGGTCAGGAGGAAGCAGCTCTGTTCCTCTACTGAGAACACAGCATCGAGAGAGAACGTGGTCAGGAGGAAGCAGCTCTGTTCCTCTACTGAGAACACAGCATCAAGAGAGAACGTGGTCAGGAGGAAGCAGCTCTGTTCCTCTACTGAGAACACAGCATCAAGAGAGAACGTGGTCAGGAGGCAGCAGCTCCGTTCCTCTACTGAGAACACAGCATCAAGAGAGAACGTGGTCAGGAAGAAGCAGCTCCGTTCCTCTACTGAGAACACAGCATCAAGAGAGAACGTGGTCAGGAGGCAGCAGCTCCGTTCCTCTACTGAGAACACAGCATCAAGAGAGAACGTGGTCAGAAGGTAGCTCCGTTCCTCTACTGAGAACACAGCATCAAGAGAGAACGTGGTCAGAGGTAGCTCCGTTCCTCTACTGAGAACACAGCATCAAGAGAGAACGTGGTCAGAAGAGCAGCTCCGTTCCTCTACTGAGAACACAGCATCAAGAGAGAACGTGGTCAGGAGGCAGCAGCTCCGTTCAAGAGAGAACTCTACGGAGAACACAGCATCAAGAGAGAACGTGGTCAGAAGGTAGCTCCGTTCCTCTACTGAGAACACAGCATCAAGAGAGAACGTGGTCAGGAGAGAAGCAGCTCCGTTCCTCTACTGAGAACACAGCATCGAGAGAGAACGTGGTCAGGAGGCAGCAGCCTAACAGGTTGAGGTAGTAGTGTACTGGTGATGTATTGGAGATAATGAAACACTATGGTAAAACGCCGGGACTAGGGTTAGAGAGGGTGGTTCAGGATGCCGGGACTAGGGTTAGAGAGGGTGGTTCAGGATGCCGGGACTAGGGTTAGAGAGGGTGGTTCAGGATGCCGGAACTAGGGTTAGAGAGGGTGGTTCAGGATGCCGGGACTAGGGTTAGGGTACAGTTGGGGAGGACTAGGGTTAGCATTTTGAAAAAGGAGTTGAGAGATACCTCTTTCCTGGTGCGTATGGCAGCATCCTGGATCAGTTGTCTGACGGCTTCATTCATCCTGTCCAGCTCCTCAGATTTCTGTTTCTCTCTCAACAGGGCCTGATAGGGAGATACATACCACCATCACAACCAGAGTTATGCTAAATGACAGATAGTCCCTGACAAGACAGAGATACATACCCATCATCATCACCAGCGTTATGCTGAATGACAGACAGTCCCTGACCAGACAGAGATACATACCATCACCAGAGTTATGCTAAATGACAGACAGTCCCTGACCGGACAGACAGGAGTGAAGGGTGTGAAGGAAGGGGTAGAGAGGGGGTTGTCTGACCTGGTGAGACAGAGAGGCTAGATTGTGTCCAGGGAAGCAGACCGTAGCAGTAGAAGACTGTATGTACCTGGTCCTTCTGTAGAGAGGCCTCCTCAGCCAGCTGTATGGAGTCTCTGACCTTGGAGAAGGCCTCGTAGCGCTCCTCCTCCAGAGAGGCACAGCGCACCTGCAGCTCCCCCACCTGACGGGTACACCTCGTTATACACCGCGCTATTTAGCAACATGACCTTGTAGATACTACGTTAAAATAGGGATACCAAAAACCAGTGTTCCCCACCTGCCTCTCCCACACCACCTGCTCCCTGCGTACACCCTCAGCCTCCTGACTGGCTGCCTTCAACCTGCAGGAGACAGATGGGGACAGAAAGAGTTTAGCAGAAGGAATTGAAGAGAGATGCACTCAGCCTCCTGTGGAAGAGTCCAGAAGAGGAACTGGAGTGAGGATTACAGGTGTGTTTCACCTGGCCTCTAGCTGACTGAGGGCTGACTGGAGATGGTGGAGTCTTCGATCTGAGGCCTCCTCTCTACCATGAGCCTCTGCTGCATCGTCCTCCTACACACACGATAAAGGGACTGAGGTTCAATTCTGCTATGGTAAACTACGGCAGAGAACTAGAAGCCCTATTGCTTCCTACCCGTCTCTGTATCTGGTCCTGGACGTTCTGCATCAGCTTGGTCATCTCCTCCACCTTGGCTGTGGCCATCCTCAGATCTGCTTTGGCCGATCTCTGAAACAAATGAACCCTGCTCTCTGCAGTAGCACTGCCTGAAGAGCTACATTCCTGAGAGCCATTTTGGATCTAAATGTAGGAGGCCATTTTGGATCTGCAAGGAGTGAACCCTGCTCTCTGCAGTAGCACTGCCTGAAGAGCTACATTCCTGAGAGCCATTTTGGATCTAAATGTAGGAGGCCATTTTGGATCTGCAGTAGGAGTGGAAAGAGAGAAACAAATGAACCCTGCTCTCTGCAGTAGCACTGCCTGAAGAGCTACATTCCTGAGAGCCATTTTGGATCTAAATGTAGGAGGCCATTTTGGATCTGCAGTAGGAGTGGAAAGAGAGAAACAAATGAACCCTGCTCTCTGCAGTAGCACTGCCTGAAGAGCTACATTCCTGAGAGCCATTTTGGATCTAAATGTAGAAGGCCATTTTGGATCTGCAGTAATCTGTCCTGGGGACAATTGGCGGCCATTTTGAAACTGTAGTAGTGTGTACCTGAGCTGGTTGCGTAGCTCCTCCATCTCTGTGCTCTGTTCTGTCAGCGTCTTCAGGAACTGCTGGTTGGTCTGAGTGTGGCACGAGAGACACGCGCGCCGGTGAGGCATGATGGCTTCAGTACACACACACACACACAGAACTTCTCACAAACACCAAATGTCTCACACACACACACACACAACTCCTCACACTACAACACAGAAGCACTACCTGGTAGACAGAAACAGAGAGAGGAAAGCCCTGGCCTCACTCCTCATTAATAATGTAGAAGATGGATACATTACTCTCCAGAAGCAGAAGGCCGATGTGTGTGAGGTAAACCTGTACTGTCATGTTAGTTTACAGGCAAGTCTCTGACGTAACAGTCGATCCAGAAAAGCCAGTTAGCGGGCAAGTGAGTCAGGAAGTCAGAATGATAGTGTGTGTAACAAGCATGGGGCAAAGCTGGGAGAGCAAATGGATTAGGCTCCTTCCTGTCTGCAAGCATTAAGACTGACTGACTGACTGACTGACTGGTCTAGTTAGTGTTTGGTGTGTTGTAGCCATGTGTAAAACAGACTGACTAACTGACTGACTGGCTGACTGATTGGCTGACTGACTGACTGACTGACTGACTGACTGACTGGTCTAGTTAGTGTTTGGTGTGTTGTAGCCATGAGTAAAACAGACTGACTCACTGACTGACTGACTGACTGGTCTAGTTAGTGTTTGGTGTGTTGTAGCCATGTGTAAAACAGATTCATTATTTACCAATGACCCAATATTTCTACATTCTATATCAGAAACACTATTATAACGTTACTCACACATATATATTTGAGCTAGTGACTTACAGATTCCAGTTTCTGATTGGTGACTTGGAGTTTCTGGATGTGCTGCTGGAATTGGATCAGTTGATCCTATGATGAAAAATAATAAAGGGGTGGGGTTAATGACAACTTCCCTCACATCACTTCCTCTTAGACAACGACATTGAATGAATCTGAACTACGGACACAAAGTAAAACTCAAAGCTTGTACCAACTTCTAGCATTACAGAGGTTTAGAAGCAGCAACGATCAGCTCCACTCACTGATCTCAATGGGAGAGGGATGAAATCCATAACAACGCTGCCCTCTGGGGGCTGGGGGCCAAATTGGGAGAAGGATCTACCTTGAGGCGCTGTTGCTCGGCAACATGGAGCTGTCCGTCAGAGGTGGTTATCTGGTAGAGCTGCTGTAAACGGTCCAGCTCCTGGGCTGAGGCCCGCCACAGCTCCATGGCCTGGTCTCGCTCCTACACACACACACACTTCAATATACGCACACTTCAATATACGCACACTTCAATATACGCACACTTCAATATACGCACACTTCATTATACGCACACTTCATTATACGCACACTTCATTATACGCACACTTCATTATACGCACACTTCATTATACGCACACTTCAATATACGCACACTTCAATATACGCACACTTCATTATACGCACACTTCATTATACGCACACTTCAATATACGCACACTTCAATATATGCACACTTCATTATATGCACACTTCATTATATGCACACTTCAATATACGCACACTTCAATATATGCACACTTCGCACACTTCATTATACGCACACTTCATTATACACACACTTCAATATACACACACTTCAATATACGCACACTTCAATATATGCACACTTCAATATATGCACACTTCAATATATGCACACGACATTTTAGTCACTCAGCATATGGTCTCATCCAGAGAGCCTTACAGTAGGGTGTATTATAATGCAGGTAACACACACACACACACACACGCGCCATATCGCCCCACACACGCGCGCCATATCGCCCCACACACGCGCGCCATATCGCCCCACACACGCGCGCCACATCGTCCCACACACACGCGCCACATCGCCCCACACACACACGCCATATCGTCACACACACACACGCCATATCGTCCCACACACACGCCATATCGTCACACACACCATATCGTCACACACGCGCCATATCGTCACACACGCGCCATATCGCCCCACACACATGCGCCATATCGCCCCACACACGCGCGCCATATCGCCCCACACACGCGCGCGCCATATCGTCACACACACACGCCATATCGTCACACACACACACGCCATATCGTCACACACACACACGCCATATCGTCACACACACGCCATATCGTCACACACACGTGGAGGTGTTTAGACTAACCTGTACAGAGAGCTGTATCTGTTGGTGAAGGTTGCTGATGAGCCCCTCGTCTCCCAGTGTGTCCCCCTCCACCCCTGTACTGACTGGGAGGGTCTGCAGCTGCCTCTCTACGGACTCCCTCAGCTCGGCATGCAGCCTGGATGGGAGACGGCAACACACACACAGCATTAACTTACCTCATTGGTGTAAAAAGGGACCGGCAGGCTGTGGTCAGAGTACTGAAGTTTAAACCGTACCGTTCATTCTCCTTGACCACCGTGTCCAGCTTCAGTCTGATGGCAGTCATCTGCATCTTGGAGTTCAAAGTGTGAGGTAAAGATTAACTGTCCATCACTTTGGAAATATATTGTAGTCAATCATAAAATATCTCCAATGTAAAACACAATCCTTACATTTTGTTGTAGTCAGACACCAAAAGATGAATGAACAAACAGAACAGGGATAATTTGGACAAATGTTCACCTGGTAGCTCTGCAGTTGTTCAGTCATGTCATCCATGTGACGGTCATACTCTGATAGGAGGGGAGCCATTATACTGGAACACATCCACAAACCACAACACTGGAATCACCTTCAACAGACTAGAACACAAGCACAATACTGGAAATCATCTATGTCAGACTGGAACACAAGCACAATACTGGAAATCACCTATATCAGACTGGAACACAAGCACAATACTGGAAATCACCTATATCAGACTGGAACACAAGCACAATACTGGAAATCACCTATATCAGACTGGAACACAAACACAATACTGGAAATCACCTATATCAGACTGGAACACAAGCACAATACTGGAAATCACCTATATCAGACTGGAACACAAGCACAATACTGGAAATCACCTATATCAGACTGGAACACAAGCACAATACTGGAAATCATCTATATCAGACTGGAACACAACCACAATACTGGAAATCACCTATATCAGACTAGAACACATCCACAATACTGGAAATCACCTATATCAGACTGGAACACAAGCACAATACTGGAAATCACCTATTTCAGACTGGAACACAACCACAATACTGGAAATCACCTATATCAGACTGGAATGATCTTCATCAGACTGGAAGAGAACCACAAAACTGGAATGACCTATTGCTAATTTGTCAAACACTTATCCAGAGCAACTTAGTCAATGCATTCAACTAAGGTGGGTAAGAAAACCAACAATCACAGTCACTGTAAGTAAACTATTTATTTACATTTAATTTAACACTACTGACCTGTATCATTTTCCAAATATAGACATTCGGACTCAAATAGTCCACGTCGTCTAGTGACCCACCAAATAAACAACGTTTCTAAAAACAGTTGTTGTAATTGTGAATTGGCACGTGGCCGAGGAAATTGCAACAAAAACATAAACTTCGCTAACACGACAAGTGATACCTGTTGCTATGACGACAAGTAATACCTGTTGCTAAGACGACAAGTGATACCTGTTGCTAAGACGACAAGTGATATTAGCCCTGCTGATGTAAAAAGTTAGACCAACTAAACTTTATGGTTTTTTTCCAGTCAAGAGTTAAACATCACCCTTATTAACTGTGATAAAGATGTAGATTGATAAGAGAAAACATCTACGCTGTTACATTAGAGATTCAAAGGTCTCCTGGTCAGTACAGGTGAGTGTCTATCACTTGTCGTCTTAGGAACCGGCGTCACTTGTCGTCTTAGGAACCGGCGTCACTTGTCGTCTATCACTTAGGAACAGGCGTCACTTGTCTTGTCGTCTTAGGAACAGGCGTCACTTGTCTTGTCGTCTTAGGAACAGGCGTCACTTGTCGTCTTAGGAACAGGCGTCACTTGTCGTCTTAGGAACAGGCGTCACTTGTCGTCTTAGGAACAGGCGTCACTTGTCGTCTTAGGAACAGGCGTCACTTGTCGTCTTAGGAACAGGCGTCACTTGTCGTCTTAGGAACAGGCGTCACTTGTCGTCTTAGGAACAGGCGTCACTTGTCGTCTTAGGAACAGGCGTCACTTGTCGTCTTAGGAACAGGCGTCACTTGTCGTCTTAGGAACAGGCGTCACTTGTCGTCTTAGGAACAGGCGTCACTTGTCGTCTTAGGAACAGGCGTCACTTGTCGTCTTAGGAACAGGCGTCACTTGTCGTCTTAGGAACAGGCGTCACTTGTCGTCTTAGGAACAGGCGTCACTTGTCGTCTTAGGAACAGGCGTCACTTGTCGTCTTAGGAACAGGCGTCACTTGTCGTCTTAGGAACAGGCGTCACTTGTCGTCTTAGGAACAGGCGTCACTTGTCGTCTTAGGAACAGGCGTCACTTGTCGTCTTAGGAACAGGCGTCACTTGTCGTCTTAGGAACAGGCGTCACTTGTCGTCTTAGGAACAGGCGTCACTTGTCGTCTTAGGAACAGGCGTCACTTGTCGTCTTAGGAACAGGCGTCACTTGTCGTCTTAGGAACAGGCGTCACTTGTCGTCTTAGGAACAGGCGTCACTTGTCGTCTTAGGAACAGGCGTCACTTGTCGTCTTAGGAACAGGCGTCACTTGTCGTCTTAGGAACAGGCGTCACTTGTCGTCTTAGGAACAGGTCGTCTTAGGAACAGGCGGCAATTGTCGTCTTAGGAACAGGCGGCAATTGTCGTCTTAGGAACAGGCGGCAATTGTCGTCTTAGGAACAGGCGGCAATTGTCGTCTTAGGAACAGGCGGCAATTGTCGTCTTAGGAACAGGTATCACTTGTTGTTGGTGCCATGAGGTTAATCATATTTTAACTCTCCATCTTTGAATCTGCTGTAGATCTGAGTTCGACATATTTTGCAAGATGGGTGTAGAAAGTCTCCAGATGGGATGGTGAGAGATGTCTTCCATGTCCAATGAAATTGGACTTTACGTAGCCGCAACATATACAGTCAAGTGTTGCAACAGTAAAGCGCCGGTCATCAGCGTTGACATCTTTTTGTTGGTTCTCATCATTAGAAGAAGAGGGCAGTGAGAAGAAGAAAAAAGTGGACATTCATAACTTCCTTCACTGTTGTCGTGTCAATGTTGGTTTTGACCCTTGGTCTTTACTTCGGACTGGTGCTGAAACAGGTAGCCCACCCTCAGCAAAACACGACCTTTAACCTTTAAGAGCCTGGAACATGGGCTGTGTTCCGTATGACACCCTACTCCACTACTTCTGACAAGAACCCTATGGGCAGCGCACTGATGAAAAGAAGTGCACTATTTTGTGAATAGAGTGCCATTTAGGGGACACACATATGCTTCGGATGCTAAAGAGGGCCATGTCACTGTTGGGTGACAGCGGGGCTCGGGTTGTTCCTCTCTTACCTCTGGTCAGACAGCCAGGGGGCTGGGGTCTCTGCGTGAGTCTCCTCTTCACCCTGCAGAAACAGAGCATTTAGAAAGCTCTCAGGCCTGACTCCTCCTAGTATTACTCATACTCAAAATCTAATGGATTTTATCATCTAGGCCATATTTTGTGGTTTATATTTTTGGCAGTGTGCAGCAGTGGTAGAAAAAGTACTAAATTGTAAAAGTAAAGATGCCTTAATAGAAAAATGACTCAAGCAAAAGGGAGTCACCCTGTAAAATAATACTTAATTTCATATAATTTACAAACTAAGCATGTGTGTTGAGTGAGTCCACCAGGTCAGAGGCATTAGGGATGACCAGGGATGTACTCTTGATGTGTGAGAATTGGACCCTTTTCCTGTGCAACTAAGCATTCAAAATGTAAGGAGTACTTTTGGGTGTCAGGGAAAATGTATGGAGTAAAAAGTACATTATAGGCTACCAGCTAATGTTTGACCATTGCTAACGAACATTGGTTTATCTTTTTGGCACTGAGCAGTGTCGACTACAACGGATTAATAACAGACTGTTGCTATATCACAGCAAAACCCTTTCACACCTTACAGTACCTGTGGTGCTGATGTGGCTTCAGAGCGGTGCCTATCCTGATAGTGACTCAAGGCAGAGTTCAGCCTTTGGACTGCAATGATAAATGCAGTATGAAATCAGATGCTAAACAATAACAATGACATAAATATAATATGCAAAGCTTATGAAAATGGGTATGGCTGCAATGCAACCAAGAGAATGTTGACATTGTGCTGGACTCTTTCAAAAGTCTCCTGGTTGCATCACAGGTAGGCTATGGCAAGAATGGATATGACAACAAGACTAGTAGCTAGTATTCAGAGATTATCCAATTAACCTTGATCACGCAAAAACTCGACTTCAGTGGACATCTTGCATTGAATCTGCACAAGAAAAGACCGCACATATTACTTAAAAAGAGATCGATAGCTAGCTATAGCTACCGTAAACCATACATGCCCTCTGTCTTGCTAGTTACAACACAAGTTTGCTACAAACACAACACAGGCTTGTACAATCAACAGGTGGTTTTCAAAAGATTCGGGGAATAAGATAGTTGATTTGCTGGGCGAGCCCTTGTCATGACCCTGAAAAACAACAATGTTGTTGAATTAATGTTTACTGATAGCTGGTGGGTTACTAGGCGTAACTAGCTAAGCAAATTTTGAGTCAGCAGGCACTGACTGCTGTGTGATATCGTGTTAGCGACAAACATTTCAATGGGTAAAAACAGCTTTTCGCTTGCACATATCACGTAATCTGACCAAATAATGTTGGCTACAAGCTATACGATCAATTGTGCTATGTGCAATTCCATCTTTACACCAAAGCAAACAAATTAAACTAACCGTTTAATTTCTCGATAATCCTTCCGCCGTCGATTTAAAGAAGGGCACGGCTGAAAAACCAATCACAAAAAAGAAGTGCAACCGCCTATTCTGCCCCCATAAATTAGAAACATACACACAGTTCCACCTATTTCCTGGAACACAGTTTAAACCTGGCATCAATCAATTAGATATGAAACGCCATTTCAATATGTAAACAAATGTACTTCGAGACTGTTGTACTGGGTTGCGTGCCAACTGATTCCGTAATTATTCCACCCAAGAACATCTGATAGGGAAGATATATCGTCATATGATCATACCAGGAAGTTGATACTCCATTGAAAGTGTATTATCTCTTTGGCACGAGCTACTGTATGTATTTTGATAACAAGCTAAATATATAGGCATCACACCAGCGCGCAACTGGATTAATATTCTTACAAAGTAAGTAACGTTAGCCTTCCTATCAGTCATGATGCACCGATCGTGGACATCGGTGTCGCTAAAAGCGGTTATCTTCCTCTATGTACTTACATGCGCAGAACTTAAAATGGTAAGTTTAGTACAAGTTTTATGTTTTCCAAATTACTGCATTGTGCCATACTTATGCGGCTACTACGAATAACACTGCTCTTGGTCTACCATGCTGGCACCAGTGTGCAGGGCAGGCTTATTTTAGCCTGGTCTCAGACGTGTTAGTAGGCAATAATATTTCGTGTTTTCAGTTGTGTCATCAGAATCAGTAAATCGAAGCATGTTTTTGGACTCATTCAGTAGTTTTTTATTTGATGAAGTAAAATCCTGTTTATTCCTAAATCATAAATTGGAAAATTATAATGTTGATGTTTCAAGGAGTGTATTCATTACGCAAACCATTTACCGTTTAAGAACCAAACGGAAGCAAACAGGGGTAATCATTTCCCAAAATTGATCGAGTTAAAATTGGACAAATTCATCCCTCCGTTTCGTTCCATTTAAGAAACGTTTTGCTACAGAATCGGCGTGATGAATATGCCCCCGACTTTAGATTTTTAGCCCAGTGTCAAAACACCCGTTTTAAATGTCCAAAATAATAATCATGATACGCTTCAATTGTTTGTGATATTTGAATACCAAACATTTAAAAAACGCCCTACACACGTGTCACACCTATATTTTGCTAAATTAGCACCTTATAAACTGCACACGACAGCATTTACCAAGAGGCCATTCTATACTAGTATGGATTAGCTTGTTTTACTGTAATCAATAATGCGCGCAAATGAATCCCTGGATATTGTATAGAAATCAATGGAACGGGACAATAACCGCGGCGAAATGTAACGTTTGCGCTCGTCTAAAAGACAAACCATATCGAACTTGGGTATACAACATAGACCTGTCGAGAGATGAGAACATGTAGTAGCCATGTATGACCTAATCTCCCTGTGCGACAGTGTTTAACAATATTTGTTTAACTAACCCAAGATAGACAACCGCCTGACGTTTCCAATGGGAGCAAATTAATCACAGTGGGCAGAACTAGCAAGGAGGTGGGCAGAGCCATGCACGAACTAGCGAGAGCCAATTGGCGCGTTCTAGTTTATTTTCGTTAGGGAACGCCTACTTTGCAGTCTTAAACAACGCAATTTTCAGAAACCTTGGCAACGGGTGAAGTCTACTCTGTTCGAAACAGATTTTATTTTTGGAAACAAAAAACTGTATTGAGATCAAATGTTCCATCAATGAGAAAATTAGCAGAATATCGTCCAAGACCCTCCACCATCCCCCAAACCCCTTCCAAACCCCGTCCAATATCAATGACCTTCCACTTGAATCTTTCCCTCTCTTCAACATACTTCTAACAACACATGCTCCACAATTTCATCGACCACACACTCCAGATACAAACCATTCGCATGCTTACCAACCATGTAATGACGAGTTCAATGTGTGCGCAATCGAGCAAACACAATCTAATCTGACCTTTGAGTCTTGGTCCAGCGACCTTTGTTTGGAAGACATATAAAAGCCAGCCCAGAAGAGTCCCATCTCTTCTGCCACACATCTATCAGAATGGCTCTGATCTTACATTTGGCCTCACTGCTACCCAGTAGAACATCAATATCAAACATGTCTAGTTTTAAAGCCCTTTTGGCTATCTGGTCTACAATTTCTTTCCCTTCCACACCCAAATTGGCTGGGATCCAACGATTCTCCATAATAACATGAATGCCTCCAAAAAGTAAGTAACTCCTATTAGATTTGTCAGATGATAAACTATTCAACACAGACAGGGGATCTGAGCACACTGTAATTCTGACAGGTTGAGCGTCCTCCAGCCACAGTGTTTCCGGTAGACGGCCAATAAGAAAAGAGAAACAACACTTTTCTGATTGGATCATTTCAACGAATCACCACCTCACTGGTAGATCTACATAGTGACAGGGCTTGACTGTCTTTGGCGATAGCTTGACTTTCAAATCGGTGTATTTGTTTGTGGCCAGCTACTTTTATAAAGAGAGTGACACGATTTTTCCTTGTAGTTGAGTTTGAAAATGATCAACTGTGTTCAAAGTCCTGTGACGGACAGGCACGTATGATAAAATAAATGATACCAAACCATGTATACAAATCTGTTTTTAAGCAATCGATTTAGTATCATCTTGATGACTGTAAACGTGTATATTAACATCACCAACCTGAGGTTAAAAGGATGTGTAAATCCACTCCATGTATCCGTTGAAAATGCAAGCTTGTGTAAGATAGTAATACCAACTGTCCACATTAGGGGTAGTTAGCACAATATAAAATAATTCTATATGACAAAATCAAAAGCTATTGCAACAATTACACCTAGTTCTCACTCGTATAACCATTTGAGTGAGTAAAGAAATGCTCTCGAACACAATTTAGCCCCCATAGTTCCATTTAGCCTCCATAGTTCCATTTAGCCTCCATAGTTCCATTTAGCCTCCATAGTTCCATTTAGCCTCCATAGTTCCATTTAGCCTCCATAGTTCCATTTAGCCTCCATAGTTCCATTTAGCCTCCATAGTTCAATTTAGCCTCCATAGTTCCATTTAGCCTCCATAGTTCTATTTAAGCCTCCTTAGTTATATTTAAGCCTCCTTAGTTCTATTTAAGCCTCCAATAGTTCCATTTAAGTCTCCTTAGTTCTATTTAAGCCTCCATAGTTATATTTAAGCCTCCTTAGTTCTATGTAAGCCTCCAATAGTTCCATTTAAGCCTCCTTAGTTATATTTAAGCCTCCTTAGTTATATTTAAGCCTCCATAGTTATATTTAAGCCTCCATAGTTCTATTTAAGCCTCCAATAGTTCCATTTAAGCCTCCTTAGTTCTATTTAAGCCTCTAATAGTTCTATTTAAGCCTCCAATAGTTCTATTTAAGCCTCCAATAGTTCCATTTAAGCCTCAATAGTTCCATTTAAGCCTCAATAGTTCAATTTAAGCCTCCATAGTTCCATTTAAGCCTCCATAGTTCCATTTAGCCTCCATAGTTCCATAATTAGCTCCATAGTTCCATTTAGTCTCCATAGGTACATAATAAGCTCCATAGTTCCATTTAGTCTCCATAGGTACATAATAAGCTCCATAGTTCCATTTAAGCCTCCATAGTTCCATTTAGCCTCCATAGTTCCATAATTAGCTCCATAGTTCCATTTAGTCTCCATAGGTACATAATAAGCTCCATAGTTCCATTTAGTCTCCATAGGTACATAATTAGCTCCATAGTTCCATTTAGTCTCCATAGGTACATAATTAGCTCCATAGTTCCATTTATCCTCCATAGTGTATGCAGCAGCCTGAATGTTTGACTTCCCTAGTATTGGTGCTGCTGTCAACTCCTGCACTCATTGTCAAGCCCGGGAATGAACATGATATCACAAACAGATCTGGGACTTGGCTGTTGGTCTTTACACAGCATAGTCTCATCCCATTGTAAATACAAAACAGCAAAACCCATAACCAATCGTTCTCTCTGCCAGACTGAGATGGAGTTTGTGATCAGCACCACATGGGACAGCCTTCCTGTGGATCATGACCCTGTGAAGGTGACGTTTTCTCCCGGGGATGGAGGGATGAAGATGCAGGTGTCTGCTCCCTTCTTCAACAACCCTCCTGGTCCCTCCGGCCCTCCAGGACAGCCCTTCCCTGGCCTCTGGAACTATGAAGGTGGGTAGAGAGAGTTATAACAGGACAGCCCTTCCCTGGCCTCTGGAACTATGAAGGTGGGTAAAGAGAGTTATAACAGGACAGCCCTTCCCTGGCCTCTGGAACTATGAAGGTGGGTAAAGAGAGTTATAACAGGACAGCCCTTCCCTGGCCTCTGGAACTATGAAGGTGGGTAAAGAGAGTTATAACAGGACAGCCCTTCCCTGGCCTCTGGAACTATGAAGGTGGGTAAAGAGAGTTATAACAGGACAGCCCTTCCCTGGCCTCTGGAACTATGAAGGTGGGTAAAGAGAGTTATAACAGGACAGCCCTTCCCTGGCCTCTGGAACTATGAAGGTGGGTAAAGAGAGTTATAACAGGACAGCCCTTCCCTGGCCTCTGGGACTATAAAGGTAAAGAGAGAACAGGACAGCCCTTCCCTGGCCTCTGGGACTATAAAGGTAGAGAGAGAACAGGACAGCCCTTCCCTGGCCTCTGGGACTATAAAGGTAGAGAGAGAACAGGACAGCCCTTCCCTGGCCTCTGGAACTATGAAGGTGGGTAAAGAGAGTTATAACAGGACAGCCCTTCCCTGGCCTCTGGGACTATAAAGGTAAAGAGAGAACAGGACAGCCCTTCCCTGGCCTCTGGGACTATAAAGGTAGAGAGAGAACAGGACAGCCCTTCCCTGGCCTCTGGGACTATAAAGGTAGAGAGAGAACAGGACAGCCCTTCCCTGGCCTCTGGAACTATGAAGGTGGGTAGAGAGAGTTATAACAGGATAGCCCTTCCCTGGCCACTGGGACTATAAAGGTAGAGAGAGAACAGGACAGCCCTTCCCTGGCCTCTTGGACTATGAAGGTAGAGAGAGAACAGGACAGCCCTTCCCTGGTCTCTGGGACTATGAAGGTAGAGAGAGAACAGGACAGCCCTTCCCTGGTATCTGGGACTATGAAGGTTGAGAGAGAACAGGACAGCCCTTCCCTGTCCTCTGGGACTATGAAGGTAGAGAGAGAACAGGACAGCCCTTCCCTGGCCTCTGGGACTATAAAGGTAAAGAAAGAGAACAGGACAGCCCTTCCCTGGCCTCTGGGACTATAAAGTTGGGTAGAGAGAACAGTGGTGGTTTGTTCTGGTCGTGGGGGTAATTGCATAATCATAACTATTACTACCATAATAATTGTGAAGTGAATATTGAATGTATCGTTGATTGCTCATTTTTTATGTTGTTTGTGGACGTTTTTTCAGTCATCCTACTTTAGGCCACTAGGCACAACAAGATGGTTTTCAATGCGTATAATATAACCCTTTTCATGTTATTTTTCTACAGTGGTTGAGGCGTTCTTCCTGGACAGTACTACTGTGAACTATCTAGAGGTGGAAGTGTGTCCGTAAGTAGAGCCGTTCTCTAGAGGCGTTGATGGTCTGATTGATGGTTCTCCAGTAGCACTATACTGATTATTACTCTTCTGTTGCAGACATGGACAACACTTGGTGTTACTGCTCTCTGGAAGAGGTCACGCATTCATGGTAAGTGAACACCCTCACATCCTCCCTATGAATGGATGAATGACTGGATGGATGGATGAATGACTGGATGGATGAATGAATGAATGGATGAATGAATGGATGGATGAATTAATGCATGAATGAATGGATGGATGGATGAATTAATGCATGAATGAATGAATGCATGGATGAATTAATGCATGAATGAATAAATGGATGGATGAATTAATGAATTAATGCATGAATGGATGGATGGATTAATTAATTAATTAATGCATGAATGAATGGATGGATGCATGAATTAATGCATGAATGGATGGATGAATGAATTAATGCATGAATGAATGGATGGAATGTATGAATTAATGCATGAATGGATGGATGAATGAATTAATGCATGAATGAATGGATGGATGAATTAATTAATTAATGCATGAATGAATGAACAATGAAAGAGTACAATGTATTACACTCATATCTTATAAATATTTAGTTCTGCCCCAATATATTTCATCTAGTTATATTCACACAGACTTACCTCTATTTTGTCACTTGCCCTAACAGTAATCTAAGGGTCCAACAGATACAGTCATCAGTTTGGTTTAAAACCAAATGTTTTGTTTTTGTTTCCAGCAACAACTGCCCCTGTCGTTCACAGCAACCATCACAGGAAACAGGTGGGAGGGTGAGGCTCTTCTCCCCTGGTGCTACTTCCCCCCTAACGTGAACAAGATGAACTCGTACGCCATCCACGGGTCCGGTGCGGGGCGTACCTACGAGTCCCTCTACCCCGTCCCCCAGGCTGACCTCGTGGAGGGGCAGAAGCCCAACTTGTGAGTCTGTTTATTGCCTTCAGAAAGTATTCACAGCCCCAGACGTTTTCCACATTGTGTTGTTGTTACAGCCTGAATGCAAAATGGATGCTTGCCGTGCTTCTACACCTGCATTGCTTGCTGTTTGGGGTTTTAGGCTGGGTTTCTGTACAGCACTTTGATATATCAGCTGATGTACGAAGGGCTATAAAAATACATTTGATTTGATTAAAAAAACATTTTTTGTCACTGGCCTACACAGAATACCCCATAATGTAAAAGTGTAATTATGTATTTTTATTTATGTTTTATTTTTTACTCAGTTGCCCGAGAGGAAGGAAACTGCTCAGGGATTTCACCATGAGGCCAATAGTGACTTTAAAAACAGTTACAGAGTGTTCAATGGCTGGGATAGGAGAAAACTGAGGATGGATCAATAACATTGTAGTTACTCCACAATACTAATCTAAATGACAGAGTGAAAAGAAAGAAGCCTGTACAGAATAAAACATATTCCAAAATCATTCATCCTGTTTGCAACAAGGCACTAAAGTAATACTGCAAAAAAAAATGGCTAGGCAATTAACCTTTTGTCTTGAATACAAAGTGTTAGGTTTGGGACAAATCCAGTACAACACATTACTGAGTACCACTCTCCATGTGTTCAAGCATAATGGTGGCTGCATCATGTTATGGGTATGCTTGTAATCGTTAAGGACTGGGGAGTTTTTCAGTATAAAAAATGAATGGAATGGAGCTAAGCACATGCAAAATCCTAGAGGAAAACCTGGTTCAGTCTGCTTTCACTGTGAGGAGGGTTCACTGTGAAAAGGAGGGTTCATGTCTGTCTGTAGAAAAGGAGGGTTCATGTCTGTCTGTAGAAAAGGAGGGTTCATGTCTGTCTGTAGAAAAGGAGGGTTCATGTCTGTCTGTAGAAAAGGAGGGTTCATGTCTGTCTGTAGAAAAGGAGGGTTCATGTCTGTCTATAGAAAAGGAGGGTTCATGTCTGTCTATAGAAAAGGAGGGTTCATGTCTGTCTATAGAAAATGAGGGTTCATGTCTGTCTGTAGAAAAGGAGGGTTCATGTCTGTCTGTAGAAAAGGAGGGTTCATGTCTGTCTATAGAAAAGGAGGGTTCATGTCTGTCTATAGAAAAGGAGGGTTCATGTCTGTCTGTAGAAAAGGAGGGTTCATGTCTGTCTGTAGAAAAGGAGGGTTCATGTCTGTCTGTAGAAAAGGAGGGTTCATGTCTGTCTACCTTTCTTTAGTCAGAACACAGTCTCTTCCTTCTTCAGACACACAATGTTCAAGGCTGAAACTCTTACAGAGCATTTTTCTGGAGAAGACTGCATTGCCGACTCTATACAAACACACACACACTGCCAACTCTACTTTTAAAAATATGTTTAGATGACGGAGATAAAGCCTACTCCTCTGCAGCATAACTATTCCGTGTGTGTGTGTGTGTGTGACAGAGACACCTCTCCACCACTGCATAAGTATTCCGTGTGTGTGTGTGTGTGTGTGTGTGTGACAGAGACACCTCTCCACCACTGCATAAGTATTCCGTGTGTGTGTGTGTGTGTGTGTGTGTGACAGAGACACCTCTCCACCACTGCATAAGTATTCAGTGCTTAGATGTGTTAGTTGTCAGTGGACAGATTCCAATAGTCAGCCCCATGTTTTATTACACTGAGAAAATTACATGCAAATTCACAGGTTTCTGTGTGCGGGTGTGTGTGCGCGCGTGTGTCTCGCAAATTCACAGATTGTGTGTGTTACCAAACTGACAGACTGCACTTTTCTCTCTCTCTCTCTCTCTCTCTCTCTCTCACGATGCAGCCACCTCTTGGAATATTTCCAAGACTTTCGCCTGCAAAGCATCATGGGAGGGGACTGGGTCCAGCCTGAGTCGGATCTCTGGAAGGGAAAGTGATGAGTCGGGAGAACACACACACTGGAACACACGCGCGTGATGACAGCGGGTGCGACCAAAGTCACGGAGGAGGAACGATCGATCTTGATTAGTTAATGATGTCAGACTGGATGAAATATGTTACCAGTTTGTCAGATGGTATTAACACCTCACCTCAAACTGCCTTTTACCAACTGCCAGAGGCCTGGTTCAAAACACACATGAAGGGGTTTCTAGTTTCTATTTTTCTATGAATGAAAGTGAGAATCAAAGTGTATTATATCTGTGCTTTCTGTTTTATAGATTTATGCCTTTTTCTCTGAAATGAAAGACCATTGAATTTGATCATTTTCAATGCTACCTCCAATTCATGGTGGGAGTATCATTGTTATTCAATTAGATGAAGGCTCATCATGACGAGTTTACACTTTTGATTCATGGTTTCGTGCAATGCATTGATCATCACACACCAATATGTCTGTAATTCATCATTGCGACCAATTCTACTGTGCTGAAGCTGGAGTAAGGCTGTTTTGCTTCAATTACTCCCGAGCAAATGAAAATGGATTGTCTGGCATCCCAAATGGCATCCCATTCCCTGTTTTAGTGCACTACTTTTCAGAAGTAGTTAACTACATAGGGAATAGGGTGCCATTTGGCATGCCAGACATTGAGATAATTAGTAGTCATTAGATAACGGCCATATGTGCCCTTTTTTTGTAATGATGTTAAATGAGCTCTTGGGTCGTCATTACTTCTGGGATCCATATAGGACTGTTGTCTTATGGAATGTTAATGTACGTAGATGGGCTGCAGCCTATCAAATAAATACATTAAATAAACAGTGTCCCATGGAGCCGTGTCATTGATGTGCTTCCCACTGACACGTTCAGACAACTTGAACACTCCATATGATGTGCTTCCTACTGACA